>NW_015270992.1:0-384 GCF_001447785.1 Gekko japonicus
GGAGTACTCCCACCCCCAAGGAACCACCACTGGCAGAGGGGGTGGTAGAGCACTCCCCAAACCAACATGAGGCACTAACTGATCAGTTCCCCATGCCCAACCACCAAAATGCAGCATGTGTTTGTGAGATGGCTGTGGATCCAAAGGCAGCCAGGTGGCCCCATGGTTCCTAAGGCCATGCTGGCTCACTGATATGCAATGGGTCTTGCTTACCCCTTGCTATACAACTGGAAGCTCCCTTCCTGTTGCTGTGGCTGTGCTGCCTCATCCCAGCTGGCACCATCTGCACACTGTGTCACAACCGACACCACTCTTCTGGGCCTGGATGGCTCGCTGCACCTACCCTCCAAAGACAAACATACTAGTAATTGTGTTCTGACCTAT
>NW_015270993.1:0-384 GCF_001447785.1 Gekko japonicus
CCGTGGCAAAATGAAACAATATCCAATTACCTTCATATATCCTATTGATTATATTCTTAGGGTATGTAGTGGCTTTATTGGGAGACACAGGGATCATCTAACGGCAAACCACATATACAAATTTCACTCATGTGAGAATGTTAGCTATCTAAAATAGGAATGCTTACTTTACTCTGTCTGAAATTTCACAGGGAGGATACCTGGGCTGAGGGGTGTTATCCCACAGAATTTCATTCTGCATGTTGTGCCTTTAACTGTTTGTAAAACAGGGATGATCTCTGCTATCTGCCTGAAAGTGGGGCGTGGACTATTCTATAAATAAGGGATGCAATATTTGAGAATGTTATCCAAACTGAGTTGAAGAAGAAGAAGAGTTGGTTTTTA
>NW_015270994.1:0-384 GCF_001447785.1 Gekko japonicus
ACCTTTGCAACTAACCATAAGGCAGTGTTGTTGTAAGAGGGCTACTTTAACAACATAGTCTTGCACAGTTTGCTCTTCAGTCCAAACCCATTGGGTGTGGGATCTTTTCCAGCTGTTGGTGGAATGTAGTATGTGGCAGGTCAGTTCTTCCACAGAACAATATTATATATAAAGTAGGAAAATGCCTAATATGACAAGGGGAGGTGTATGTGGTATGCACTGCACTATGGAACTCATATCTGTGATGGTCAAGACACCAATTAAATATAACTATCCAATATATGCACCCACCTCTTAAGATAACCTCTCATGATAACATCTTGCAATCCCAAGAGAACATCATTCTGTACATGGTGCTGCCTTTGTCGCAGATCCAGAAGCTGC
>NW_015270995.1:0-384 GCF_001447785.1 Gekko japonicus
ATAGCAACTGTTAAATCTGAGTACTCTTCTATTTTCTATCAATCCAAGCTATATCTCTGTTTTTTTAAACAATGCAGATAGCTTAATATGTAAATAAAAAGAACTTTCTCAATAAATTCTCTTTATGTCAGGGTTTTCTTTCTCTTTCCAACCTTTGCAAACTCCATTCTTGCAGCAATAATAATATCAAGAATAGGAAGCCAACATTTCTTAGGACAAGATTTGACATGATTCAAGAGAAACAGTTCCGGAAAGAATTCTGCCATGCATTGAATACCCCTACAAAGCATAAGTCTAACCATACACCAATAACTTTCTGCCCTTATACTAGGGTAGATAGGATATAGCACTATAAAGTCCAACTTCCAAAGCAGCTATTTTCTC
>NW_015270996.1:0-386 GCF_001447785.1 Gekko japonicus
CGGTTCTCCCAGATTAGAGTCCGCACATGACATCATTTCTGGGGAAACCCGGAAGTAATGTCACACCTCTGTAAGGATTCAGCAGAAACCCTTGAGCAAAGTAAAGTCACTTTCAGATTCACCCCAGAAATGACATCACACCATTGATGCAACAGGTTTTTTCCCTTAATTTTTTCCCACTGGCCTACCAAGTAGCTTCAGGAGTGAGGGGTTTCCAGTGAGATGTCTCATGAGACTCAGCAATTCTACCAAGAATGACATGGAGCATGCCCCAAAAAAAGAGGCTGCTTTCTGGTGAAGGAGGAGGAAGAGACGATGAAGATGATGACGATGTAGACGAAACAGCAGCAGCTGGGTTGTCTCCTGGAATTACAATTTGTTTTCAG
>NW_015270997.1:0-384 GCF_001447785.1 Gekko japonicus
CCAGAATGTTCATGCTGTTACTGCTGCTCTCTCCAGCATCACAGCTTCATAATCAACCAAAAGAAAAACCATCTTCTTAGTAGCAATTACATCAGTGAGGAAAATATCTGAGCTGAACACGTTGTCAATCAACAAGGAATTGCATATCTTTCAGGAAGATAGGGTGGTTTTACATACAGACTCTACTTTCATCCTGAAAATCAACTCTCTTTTTTACAGTTCAGAGGAGATAGTGCTATTCTCCTTCTGTCCAAACCCAGTCCACAGACAGGAAGGAGAGTGGCTTTGCTTATATGTAAGACAGGTTCTAAAATTCTACTCATCTGGGACTGAAGAGTTCCGTAAATCAGAAGCAATGGGGGTGGTCACATGCGTGAGATAAAG
>NW_015270998.1:0-384 GCF_001447785.1 Gekko japonicus
CAGCTTCTTATTTACTACACCCAATAAATGCTCCCTTCGTCATAAAGGGAACTCTGACTCTTGAAAGGCCATACTCTGAAAATCTCACTAGTCTCCAAGGTGCTACTGGATTCGAACCTAGCTCTTCTCCTACAGACCAACATGGCTCCCCTCTGACACACTCCAAGATCGTGGCTGTTCACTGAGTGAGCTCTAGGGCTGAACCAGGATTCGAACACAGGCCAAAGGCATCACACTACCCACCATGCCATTCCAACTCTCATCTGGTCATGGTTCCTGCTTCTGAAGCCATCATCCTCTACACTTTCTGTCCACCTGCCCTCCATCCACTAACCTTGTCTATTTGTCAGTGGACTCTTAAGGACATAAGGAGAGCCCTGCTGG
>NW_015270999.1:0-384 GCF_001447785.1 Gekko japonicus
TGGATTACAGGATATAAACAGTGCAATTAGACAGAGTTTTCCCATGGCATGAAGGAATATCACATCACCTGGCAAATAACATTCCATCTAACCTCCGATAAAGGAAAAGGACACACTTCTCCTAGCCAGATGGAGCCACCCATGGAAGAGAATGTGGGAAATTAACAACACGGGATTATAGCATAGGGTAGTGGTTAGAGGATCAAGCTAGGAATCCCAGATTCATTCCCCCCGCCCCCTTTGGCTCACTGGATGAGCCAGATTTTCTCTCTGCTCGCTGATAGGCAGGGTTGCCAACAGGCCTGAAGAAGGCAGTAGGGTTGGGAATGGACAGCTGAAACTTCATGGTTTGTAGAAGGCGAAAGATTTATGTGATCTGAAGAG
>NW_015271000.1:0-384 GCF_001447785.1 Gekko japonicus
AGAGGCAGAGTAGTGTGGAATTACTTTTCAGGAGAGTCCCCAAAAGAGCAGTAAGCGCGGGAGTAGGGTCCCACTTTTAAAAGTTTGCAAACTGCTGGCTGTCCATCTGTTCAAAGCTTCCTCTAGGTGAGTGGGAAACAGTGATCTGTAAGCGCTGGTATTATTAGATCTGAAGGACAGACTCCGTGAAGGTATAAATTAGTGGATGTGTAGTACAAAGGGACCTTATGTGTAGTGTGAAGTCCCCCTTCCCCCCTTGGGGTTGGCCCATCTTCTGCCACCTTCCCACCAGCGACTCCAAGGCTCCCATAGCTGCCGACTTGGGAAGGGGAGGGTTAAGTCACCTCTTCTCCCTCTCCTTCCCCCAGGTTGGCTCTTCCTGCA
>NW_015271001.1:0-384 GCF_001447785.1 Gekko japonicus
AAGTCTTCACCCACTGGTGGAAGATGGCACTAGAAGGGGACAGAAGAAGCTTCCTAGGGATAGATTTCCAGAGCTTTGGTGCCATGCCCGAAAAGGCCCTGTCTGGAGGTCCCACACACAACACACACACACACTGGGCTTACCTTGCTGCATCAGGCTCATGAGTGACAAAGCGGAGATGCAAGAGTGAGGCAGTGACTCTGGGGGAGAAGCTGACTTCAGGAGGAGGCATTTCCTGCCATCCAAGAACAGCTTGGAAAAGGGCGAAGGCCAGGAAACTGGAAGCTAGTTCCAGCTGCCCACTCACGCAAGGCCACAGCAGTGAGCATGCCAAGAGTAAGGAAAAGGGCAGGGAACAAGGGACGAACCTGCTCTGTCCCGAGG
>NW_015271002.1:0-384 GCF_001447785.1 Gekko japonicus
GCCACATTGAGGCTGGGCAGAGTGGGTGCATCCTGTCCCTCAGCAAGGCTGGGGTGGGCCAGGTGGGCGCATTCCTCACCATGGGGAGCCCTCCTTCCCCACACCTCCTGCCAGGGCTGGGGTGGCCCTGGAAGGATGGTGTCCCCGAGGTTGGGGTGGCCCCAGCAAGAGGGAATGCCCCCCTGGGCCATCGACACCTTGGGACCATTCCTGGTGGCCTTAACAGCCAATCTGCCCCTACCAACAGAAAACCTATGCCGGATAACATGAAGTCCATACTGACTCAGACGGCTTGTCCTAGCTTCCCCAAACCACTTCTGTCACTCATAAGAAAGTATTCTGTCTGCCACAGCAGACTAACAGTGCCATCCTAAACAAAGTTAT
>NW_015271003.1:0-384 GCF_001447785.1 Gekko japonicus
AAGGATAGCAAAGTCAAATGCTTTCATTTCCAAAGAGATTGGATGATAAAGCAAACAAGATTTTCCAGATTTAGCCTATTGGCTAAGCAGTATGTTGTGACTAATAATGGTTAGATTGCTTCACAGCCCCAGACTCAGTTGCACCTCTAGGTCATGGGAGAATCACCCCCTAGACTGCCAGGGGTGCAGCCGTACGAGAGAGAAAGCCTCGCTCTATGTAATGTCAACATTTGGAGAAAATATTCCCCGGTGCCCGATGACAAAGGAGGAATTTTGTGGGCAGTTCCTCAGGGAACCGATTCTCCACTTGGGACAGAAATGATATGTCGGCATGATTTCCGTTATTGGTGGAAACCAGGGACGGCTGTTTCACATAGCATTTCC
>NW_015271004.1:0-384 GCF_001447785.1 Gekko japonicus
CCCTAGCATGATTACGTCACTGTTGGTGACATCACCACGCACTTTGTGCTTGCGGAAGAAAAGTCCCGACAAGGAGACAGGAGCCCCCCGCCCCAGGTAAGTTGAGATCTGGCAACCTTATCCAGCTTTCAATTATTACTGTTCGGCATGGACTCAGAGAGCCCATTGCCCATGTAATAAGGTCCTTTTGTGCTCATGGGGAGGGCACGGCTTCTCCAGTTTCCAGCGGCTTTCCTCCCATCATCAGATGTAGCTCCCCAGCTTGATATCGCATACCATTCCTGGCCTTGTTCTTAGGAACTGCTTTCCAGCAGGGACGAGGGGCTGCAGCCGCAGAAATGGGGTGGTGGGCAGTGGGAAAGCTTTAAATGGGAGGGGAAATGG
>NW_015271005.1:0-384 GCF_001447785.1 Gekko japonicus
CTGGGTGATCTTTGGCCAGTTGCTTGCTTTCTCTCAGCGTTAACAGGTTGTTGGTGTGAGGATGAAATAGAGGAGAATGATGTTGTAAGCTGCCCTGGGTCTCCCATTGGGGTTAAACTTGGGTATAAATAACACAAAAATAAAATAAAACTCTTACCTGTAGCCAAGTGGCCTCAGACAAGCAAGTATTTATCAGCCGTGTAAGCGTTTATCACCACTGTCTGTTGTATGGATCTAAGTTACAGGGCTGTTGTAAATATTACTAAGGGAAGGTATGTGCAGCGCTCAAGAGTGTTCAGTGCTATATGAATACTGGACATTATTATTCTACAGACCTCATTTCATAAGGCAGGCAGCAAAACAAGTCTACTTAAAGGATAATGA
>NW_015271006.1:0-384 GCF_001447785.1 Gekko japonicus
ACTGTAGAGAAATCATTAAAACACCTAGCAGTTGAAAAGATGCTAGGAAAGGAATCTGTGGGAGCTGAAACTTGGGAAGTCTCGAAGAAGCTCTTCTTCCAAGGATGTAAGCTGTGGTTCACCCTCTTCCTCCAAGGCACTTGTTCAGTTTGGGCTGCACAGATTATTTTCACAGTTTCTAGGCATTTTTTAAAACAAAAAATTATTAGTACTTACAGACACCAGATAAACAGAGCCTCTTGCTTTTCAGCAATTGACCCCAAGGGGGGGGGCTGAAAGCATTTAGGGAGTTAATCAGCTGCTACGCCGACATATCTTGAAGATATACTGGCCTATCTTGGTGATATACCCAGCACAGCACCCCTCTGAGAGCCAGTTTGGTGT
>NW_015271007.1:0-384 GCF_001447785.1 Gekko japonicus
CCCAATCTTCTTCTGGAAGCTGACCTTTCCCCTCGTAGTACTGTTTCTATGGGTTTTCTTTGTCTCACCCCCTCCAGCCTTCTTTCTAATTACTGGACTGTCATTATCATTAAATCTCTTCTCCCCTCTACCCTGTAGACATGTGAGTTCATTTAAAAAATGCACTAAAATATAGACAAACCATTGGAATTCTAGGTCATGCAGGTTCTCTGAATCCCAAGCTTTTATTTTTTTAAAAGTAAGTCTCCAGCCCTTTCCCTTTCCAAAATGTAAGTAAAAAGGCATATCCCCTCAAGGGACGGGTATAGAGTCTTACCTTTTTTAAAATGAAAGCTAAGAATACAGAGAACCTGCTTGACCTAGCATTACAACAGTATATCAATA
>NW_015271008.1:0-384 GCF_001447785.1 Gekko japonicus
AAAGCAAGCTCCTGGATGGCCTTTGGATACAATCACGCTCCAAGGCATACAAAGACATCAGTTTGACTCCCTTGCAGTCTTTTTTTCATCTTGGTGCAGTCATAGATTCCGCCTGGGGCATGCTCTTCTTCCCACCTGAGAAGGGGCAGGGGATTATGCAAGCAGTCAATCAGGTCCAGTTGGCACGCTTGGCTGTCTTGATATTCTTAGCCCAGATACGAGGCCTCATGATTTCTGCCATCGGCATTATGCTAGAGGCAAGGGCCCACTCACGATTAATTTGGATACTATTTCCTCACCAAAAATGAGTCACACTGAAGTGACACCTCAGATAATGATGAACAGAAAATTGAAACAGGATCTCTCATGGTAGACAAGAGAAGT
>NW_015271009.1:0-384 GCF_001447785.1 Gekko japonicus
CTCCTCCTCCTCCTTCTTGAAAGGACTAAGCAGGGTATCCGCTTCTCAGTGGAGAATAGCAGATGTTTCCCAGATATCTCCAGATATCAGAAGGAAAAGACACTAGACAAGTCCCTGCTCCTCTCGGGTCTGGTCTTCACTGGACATTTTGTGCTTCCTCTGCAATAAAGTCACCCCTCTTCCAGCATTACCCGCATACTGCATGGCAACAGAGGACCCACGCGTTGGTGGATCCCCTGCTTTCGAGATGATTTACCTCTGGGATTTCCCCATCTATGCAGGAGGCTCTGTTCAGTGACGATCACACATCTAATTCCCCCTCCGTTTACTTACACCGCTGGAAGTCTAAAGGGAAATAGGACTGCCAAGTTGCAACCAAGTTAT
>NW_015271010.1:0-384 GCF_001447785.1 Gekko japonicus
GAGTATTTCTACCAGCTGACTCTCATTTCCTAGACTTCCCGTGCTCCACAGGGCACAGACTTTTCCTTGGATCTCACCTGCCTCCTACATGGCACCTGACCCAAGAAATGGGAGAATCTTCTATCCTCTGTGGCACCTTAAATACCTCAAGGCACCAGGCCAGGGACAGACAGCCGAAGCAAGAATGTTATGGACTCTCGTCTTCTAAGTACACCTGAAGCTATCCCACCACCGAGTGAGTCCCTTTCAGACATATCCAACAGTTGCAGAAAGCAGGCTGACTGTGACAAGACAGAAAAGTGGGAGGTGTTTTCATGGGTTTATCAGCTGCCCGGCTGACCTTGAAGAGGTAATTCACAACTTGGACGGCAAATCACATTTGCC
>NW_015271011.1:0-385 GCF_001447785.1 Gekko japonicus
CTAGAGTCGGATTCGACTGGCTTTCGGGTTTACCTTTAAGCGTGATATAGGTATGTATGGGATACTTTGATTATTGAGTTGGTTTTGTTAACATGTTTTGAATGAACAGGGAACTAAAACCATAAAAAAATATGGGTTAATAAAAGGAGGGGAAGTGTTCCCTCCGGGGGAAGGAATTTTTTTGCAGTGAGTTGCCTACAGAAAGACAATTTATTGGCTCAGTGAGAAAACTAGTTTCTCTGCATTGCAGCTTCTCTCTTGTCTAGCAAGATGCGCTTTCTGGCAGCTCTGCCCACTGTCTTTGCATTAATGTGGCTTATGTACCATGTTAGTTTTCTCATACACCTAAAGGGTGGTTTTGTTGTTCAGTTGCACAGTCGAATCC
>NW_015271012.1:0-384 GCF_001447785.1 Gekko japonicus
CTTGAAATACCGAATGACATGCTTCAGATCATTCAGGATCTCATTTTTGATCTCAGAGTTCGCTGTATAATGATTACTTTACAGCACACCACTGAAGGTATTAAGATATACTCCTGCGACTTGTATCTTTGTAGCACTTTTTATGAGCACTGAATTTCCACCCCCCTGAATGGTGCTAACAACTCTGATCTCATCAGTGTATGTTTATCTTTAAAATTGTCCTTGTTGCACAGTGCTTTAAAACTGTCCATGTTGGTATAGTCAGACGAAAAATAAAAGTTCAGATCGGCAAAAGGTTAATCAGAACTCATCTTCTCAAAAGTAACTTTGGCTGTTATGGATGAAAGAAGCAGGAACCCACAAGGACTTGCGGAGGCATCTCAT
>NW_015271013.1:0-384 GCF_001447785.1 Gekko japonicus
CAGTGACCTACACACCAGTAAAAAAAAAGTATCTGTTACTAAGTGGTCAGCTGTTGCTACAAGGTTGGAAGAAACACTAAGACTCAAACATCTGATACAGTGAAAATCAGAAACAAGTTTATGATGGGGACCAATGTGTATACTGGGACAGGGGAACCATAAGCTATCAAGCTGTCAAATAATATCAGATTTTCAATACGAAATGCTAAGTACCCACTAAAGAGCAAATGAGTTTTAGTCCTCAGATTCTAAGCAAGTACTTCACCCACGAGGAGAAGTAGCAGGCCAGAAAAGAATGAGGCAAGAGAGAATTATAGTTGTCAGTCTTGAAGTTCAGTGAGGTCCAGCACTTAAATAGGTCCAGGTTCTTGGGCAGCAAGTAAC
>NW_015271014.1:0-384 GCF_001447785.1 Gekko japonicus
TAGACTCTGCCTTGCTTGGCCCCAGGGAATGTTTGGAGATGGTGCGAGTGGTGGAGGCCAGCAATTTGCCAGCTCCTTACCAGCCTGCACTCCCTTGGAGGAGCAGACCTTGAAGCAGGACTTGGAGACCTGCAGTGAGACCATGACCAAGATCACCAGCAGAACCATGGCCAACGTGATGAGAATGAAGACATAGTTGGAGGACTCTGAGTAATTCAAAGGCGCCTCGACTTCTGGGGTGATACTGTTGGCCTCAGCAGAAGGAAAGGGCGCCAGGGCAGTGCTCTGATTCCACAGGCTGGCATTGCTGGAAGGCGAACTCCACCTGCCGTGGGAGTGACCGGGCCTATCTCCATTTTGGCCAGCAGGCAGGATCTCTTGTCC
>NW_015271015.1:0-384 GCF_001447785.1 Gekko japonicus
TAAAGTAGGGGAGAGGGAAGTAAGGGATGAAATGGTGGCTGAAACGAAGAAGTGAAAACATGGAGAGAGGGATTGCTAACAAAGGGAGAATATGAACAAATGCAAGATTTGGCTGCATTTGAGCTGGGAATAAGGATTTTAAAAAAGATCAGCTTTGAGTAGGGGCAAACAGTTTCTCCCACATTCCTTTCCTTCATTGTTCCAAAAGTTCAAACTTGATCTCTTTTAAAATTCCAGTTTAATAATTTAACTAGAAGAATTTCTAGAACTAGTTCTATAGGTGGAGTTTGTGTGGTTTGGTGCAGCTTTCATTTCATTTGCATCTTACCATGTGTGCTCGCTCTGTCTAAGCAATTTTTCCAACAAAATATAAATAAAGAGACC
>NW_015271016.1:0-384 GCF_001447785.1 Gekko japonicus
GGGGTATAAATATAACTATAAATAAAATAAATAAATAAAAAATGGAACAAACAGTAGCTCTGCAGGGCAGTTTGAAGAAGCGGGGGGGAGGGGGAGCTGAAGCCGCTTCTACCTGTAATCCTGCAGTCACAGTCTGGGAAGCACAACACTTCTACTGAACGTCTGATGCAAAATCCTTGTGTTGTTCACTGATGCGTGAATTGCCCTAAGATAACAGTTTAGAAAACTATGCATGGGGTGGAGCAAGTGGAGAGCTTTTCTCCGTCTCATAATGCTAAAACCCTGCCGGTACCAAATAAGTTGACGGGCTGTGGATTCAAGATAGACAAAAGGAAATACTTCATTCAAAGAGTCATTAACTTGCAGAATTCACTGCCACATGAC
>NW_015271017.1:0-384 GCF_001447785.1 Gekko japonicus
GAACTCAGAAACAAACTGGCAGCCAGTGTTGCTGTTCTAAAATTGGCAAGATGCATCCCCCTGGGTTTGTCCTTGGCAGTAATCAGGCTACCTCATTCTGAACTAATTGCCGTTTACGGGTTGACTGCAAAGGCAGCCACGCATAGACTGTGTTGTGGTAGCTGTGCTGCACAGGACAGAGTTTGCAGCCATGATCGCTGGTGGTCCTACCCCTTTGACTGGTCTACAGTTGCCTTTGCTGGCGGAATCTGTCTACCGCTACTGCATTTCCAGAGCCGCGTTGTTACGATATGTTGGAAGGAACCTTGGTTGTCAGGGCCTGCCCACAAATGACCTCGGGATATAAGGAAAAGAAGCAGTAATATGGGGCAGCAAGCATCTCTG
>NW_015271018.1:0-384 GCF_001447785.1 Gekko japonicus
GCAATGCTCTTTCCATTTGCAAATGGATAGGTTAAAGAGGGGCCTTAAATAGGTGCAGATGCAAGCGGACAGGTAGTACTAGATTCACAGCACCATCCAAAAATCCGGCTCTCATTATACTGGCTCCAGACACCGTGTCATGGGTGTTCCAGGAAGGGGAGGGGGAACAAAGGTGGAGGGGATGGTTGCCAAGCCCCAGTCAGGGTTGGGAATCCCCTGCCCTGAGCGCCCATCGCTCTATGGTTCTACCACTCTATGGTTTTATCAGTGAGCTTCTGGCAATTCCTACACCGACCTACCACCACTTCCTGGTTTTCCTCGGAAGTGATGTCATCACAGTGGTGACACTGCCCCCACCCCATGTCTCTGTCCCCAATCCTTCTG
>NW_015271019.1:0-384 GCF_001447785.1 Gekko japonicus
CTACTTCCAGTTCTGGATTATTTTGAACTCCTTTATACATACGTAGGGGGACATGCCACATTTCTTGATTCCTTCCACTTCCTTTCCTGTCATGTCCCATCCCTGATAATCCGAGCTCCAGGAAGATGCACTTACAGAGGACCAATTAAGCACAGCATGGGCCCTACCAAGTGTAGTGGCAGCTGCTGTAGCCGTGAGTAAATTTAAATAAAGTGACAGCTTATGGGATGTTAGCTTTGTACTGGCAATTGAATTTTCTTCAGACATATAGGGGGCATTGTAAGTCTTTATTCAAAGGCACACTGGCAACTCTTTTCAGTGTAAGATGAATGCCAGAACACTACGAAGATGCTTATATCCTAAGGCAATTTTTTTTTTAAAAAA
>NW_015271020.1:0-384 GCF_001447785.1 Gekko japonicus
GGTTAGACAAAAGGAACTTGAGGAGTTTCTGTTGATTATCAGGAAGCCACCAATCTGCCATTAAAATAACATTGACGTTTCCACTGGAAATATGACAACTCCACCTAGCTAAGAAAGCGGACCACAGTCCTCCCCTTCCTCCCCCTAGACACAAGGATTGCCAGTAGCTACCTGTTCAGAAGGATACTTTCTTGTCTCCAAAACTTCATTGCACCCATATGCACAGGCAATATGATGGAAGGAAAAGTAATGGGTATTTAAATTTACTGTTATATTGTTTTGTAAAATGAAGATAACAGTTTTTTAAACAAGAAAGAAAGAAACGTCATTGTATTAATGTAAAGCTGTTATTGTACAGCTAACCCTGGTTAGTACTGCACAGAA
>NW_015271021.1:0-384 GCF_001447785.1 Gekko japonicus
CCACAGCTTAGAGGGAGCATTGCAGCTTGGTCATCCTGTCAGTGTCTAAGACTGCTCACATGATCAGTTTCACGCCATCCTTGATCCAGACCTCACACTTTCCCTATCTTGTCTCACAAAGGCACCAGCAACATTTGTCCTGTTGCTGCTTGGTAATGATTCACCACTTGACTTGATACTCAAAGAGTTGCTCAGATGGCATCTTCGTTTTGACAAAAAGCCCATGTTTTGAAAATTGATAGATTCTGAATGCTCTCCCTCATTGCTCACTGCTTACTGCCTTCTCAGCAGGGATCCAAAGTAGTTATAGACAATGTGCACAGTGATTCCAATAGATATGACATGGTGGAACCAAGGTTTCATTCTATGGCTGGACTTCCTGGA
>NW_015271022.1:0-384 GCF_001447785.1 Gekko japonicus
CTACCAACAGCTTGTTTTGTAACTTAATAATAAACTGTGCACGCATTGCGCCTTGACAATAATATCTAATATCACTTTCCACACAATCCATCTCCAAAGCACCAATCTGCAAAGTACCAATCAAACATTAACTAATTAGATGGCATGCTCCCCGAGGCAGGGACTTGTTACTTGCTTGGCAATGTTGTATCTTATGACTTTACAACAAGCATTTGACAACTGCATCAATACTCTGCGTTTCTTCTGCTGCATTACCAAGGCTAGCAAAATTTTTGACAGCCCTAGAAACACTGATGAGTAGGTTGGTTTGTCCAAGCAACAGAGACATTGTCCGGGTCCACATCTCTTTGTTCCTGCTGCCTTCTCAGAGAGTGCAGCTTGTTC
>NW_015271023.1:0-384 GCF_001447785.1 Gekko japonicus
GTAAGGCCTTGATATAAATACAATTTCCCCTCTCACTGGCTAAGGAGAGAAGGAGACGGCCTTATTTTAAGCGGGATTTCTCTCATGCTTGCGCTGACTGAACACTGATTTCATTCCCCACAGGCCTGCTTAAACCCTTCAAACCAGATTCCCTTCAAAGAAGGGCGCTGATTTTGACCAGCTCTAGATCTGCATGTCGTCTCAGCTGACATCGTCAATTAACTTTATTTTTTAATCCACAGGACAATCATGCTGCCCGTCCCACAGAACTAGGCCATTTATATAGATCATTCCACCTTGCTTTTCTCCCCATAAGGGGACCCAAAGCAGCTAACAATATCATTCTCCCCTCCTCTCTTTTATCATAACACCACCCCTGTGAGG
>NW_015271024.1:0-384 GCF_001447785.1 Gekko japonicus
TTTGCATGCAGAAGATCTCAGGTTCAATCTTTCAGCATGTCAGGTATCAGGTGTAGGAGACTGATGAGTTAAGGCCTGCCAGAGCTAGGTGGATCAACTGTATGATGGTATAAGACAGCTTCATTATCTGCTTCATATTTATTCTGCCTTCCCTTCAGAAAGCCTCTCCCCTCTTTCATCTTATCCTGACAACGGCTCTCTAAAGCTGTTTAAACTGAGATACCATAACTGACCAAGGCCAGCCAATAAGTTTCATGGCTGAGGATCTGAACTTGATTTTTGCTAGTCCTAACCCAGCATTAGCCCCGGCTCTTACTTTGTATGATATCCACAGAAGACCCGTGACAGATGTGAAGGAGTTCCTTGATAGCTGAGAGGATGTGG
>NW_015271025.1:0-384 GCF_001447785.1 Gekko japonicus
CAGGGCTCTTCTTATGTTCTTATTGCTGCATGTTTTCCCCCTCACTCAGTAGGCTAGGAATAAGGACACAGCCTGTTACCAAACAGGCCTTCTTGGTCCACCTTTGTCAGGTTGTGGACCACATCTGTGTCTGCCCTAGTACTGGCTTTGGTAAAGGGGAGGTGGGATTTGCCTCTGGCTCCTATCGCTGTCGGGACCCTGCCAAAAGAAAGAGAATGTTGAAAACCAGTTTTCCCACTGGTGCAAAAGGAAAGAGGGTGTTCCCTTTGACCACCAGAAAGTGTATCCTGGAGATCATGGGACTTGCCCGAACAAAAAGCAATGTGTAACTGGAGCTGTAAGGCAGGAAACTGGGCCAGACTGAATTAAAAAGTTGGCTGGAAG
>NW_015271026.1:0-384 GCF_001447785.1 Gekko japonicus
AAAGCAGGCTTACTCTTTTTATAAAACTATATATGCTTTAGGAAATTAAGCACGGGGAAGAGAGCTGACAGACACCCCCTGGTCTGGATGGGATTGGGTCCCTGTTTCTCCCTCCTCCAGCTGCTAAGGCTTCTTCCCATGATGCTTTGCTCCCCCCGACACCTTGTCAACTCACCCCTGTGGACTGTCTCCGCCAAAAGCGGCCGCTTCTCCTTCTGCAACACACACCCACCCCTCATCACCAACCAGGCGGAGCAGGAAGGAGGCTGGGCGACTCTCTTCATGGGTTGTCTCCACCACCTGGCCCGCTCGTTCCCCCGGCTCTATCATATTAACCCTTGGAGCATCGCATGCATTGCAAAGCCACCGAAAGAGGAAACCCCC
>NW_015271027.1:0-384 GCF_001447785.1 Gekko japonicus
CTCCAGGGCCATTTTCACTTCCCAGTCTGTTCCTGGGGGCAGCGCAGGAAACAGCGGTTAGCAGGCGGTTTATTAATTTTAATTATCTGTTTGCATTATACACAATCTGCCTTTCTCACCGGTACTCGAGGCCGATTACACCGAGCGAGTCAGTGCAGTCACCCAAATGGGACATTCGATGGAGAAAGCACTAGGATTCAGTGGAGAAAGCTCCAGGCTTGTAGAAGCCTAGAGCCAACTAGAAATCTAGAAGAGAGACCTGAAGGACTAACAGGACACGTTCAGCGGTGCAAAAATTACAGAATAGGATCCTGCTTACAGTAAGCTGCAGTGTAGACCTTAGTCTCTCTTGTCCTTTATCCAAGTAAGTTTGTGGACCATTTT
>NW_015271028.1:0-384 GCF_001447785.1 Gekko japonicus
TTTTAAAGCTTTTTATATGGTTTGCTTCCAGCCTGAAGACTGTTCTATGGATATCATTTTAGGCCGCTGAATGTTGTTTTATGCTACTTTTATGCTTCTGGCTTGGTAAAATGCTTCTTTTAATACTGACAGTCTTATGTTCTTGTTTTTTAATTGGTTTCCCCCCAAGCAGATCTCTGAAGAGATGTCATATAAATGATCTAAATAAATCAATAAATTCAGAAGTATGAATTTGAATTATAGGCATGTCTCTAAGCAATGTGACACAAAAATGCAGATTTACTTTTTGGTAGTGATGAACAAGTGTTCCCAGTTTTGTTCCTTTTATATTAATTTATACTTTCCCCCAGAGGTAAATTCGGGGGGGATCGCAGTCCCCCCGGG
>NW_015271029.1:0-384 GCF_001447785.1 Gekko japonicus
CATGTTTTCCATTCTTGTACTGTTTCTTTAGATGCCTATTATTCAAATTCAAACTGGACCAAGGATTAAAATATTGGGTTAGATCCCAAGAACTATATGTGAAGTGAAAGGGGGAAATATGTGGGTCTGCTGTGGGAAGACAAATCAGAAAAATGTCCCCTCTCCTCCACCAATGGTAATGGCATTCCATTGGTGTAAGCGCTGTTATGCCAGCAGAAGGGCATCTATGGATCCAGCCCATTATTATCAAAAGAAAAAAATATCACTGGGTTTTACAGAGGTAACTCTAGACAATCTAGTTACATTGCATAAAGCAACCTTGATACAATTGTTTGGAGATTTGTTTCAAGATGCTTGTTGTGTGAAGTTTTACCAGTGTATAGG
>NW_015271030.1:0-384 GCF_001447785.1 Gekko japonicus
TAAACTCAAGGGTCAGCATGTTCCTGTAACTGATTTCAGTGTGCATGATGTTATCTGTAGAGGGCTATAGCCCTGCATGACTGTCAGTGTGGCCTAGTTGCTAAGGTAAGAAGTAACTTAAGGGAAAGCTTATATATTGAAGAAAGGTGTTCATCATAAGTTGGCAGAAGTTTTTGAATACACCAAATGCTGTTCTTATTCAGCTCATCACCTGGAGGCTGGCAATCCAGGGGAAATGCCACAGCACCTAGTACCAAAACAGTTCAGTATTCTATTGGAAAGAGATCATGTTAAAGTAGCTATACAAAACAATAAGGGAACAGCACCAAATCCACAGCTTCCCCTGATATAACAGAAATGATGAGGAATTTCAGACAGATGATA
>NW_015271031.1:0-384 GCF_001447785.1 Gekko japonicus
GACTGTGTGACTGAACAACAACAGAGCCATTTAAAAGCATTATTGGACTTGATGCTCAGATGATCTCCAGGCCCAATGTAGGTAAAATTAGTGAAATTGCAAGCATCTTATTAGTCACCTGAAATAAATTTGAAAGTTAAATTTCATTATTTTTCGTGATCATTATCTTTCCTCCTCAAATACTAGTTTTGTAGAGTTGTTTGTTATACTGTACAGGAACTGTTGTTTCATTGGCTGAACTTCTTGCCTATGTATGAGGCCTATTCTTATATGAATTCTGATTTAGAAACCTGCAACACATAATATGGACATACTGAGCAATAGTAGCCATTTAGTGCTTAGAATAAATGAAAGCTGAATTGGCACTTAGTACCAGGTAACACA
>NW_015271032.1:0-384 GCF_001447785.1 Gekko japonicus
GCTATGGACTTCTGGCAAGCTAAACACACACAGTGGTTATGGATGGTTAGCAACTGTTTACACAAAATGCTTTGCAAATGTAAAGTCCCATGTTATTTTTCTTCACAAACAGTCATGTTAAAAATCAGACCTAACCTCGTTTCCAACACATTTTATTCTGTTTTAGTTAATCCCTGATGCCCTTCTACCAATCTTCATATATTTTCCTGTGTGATTCCTTTTCTCTAGGATGTGGACTGTATTTTAGATGGGGTTTTTTGTCTAATATTTTTTTTGCTGGCGTACCAAAAAGGAAAGCAAATGGGCTTAATTTCCAGGATTTCCTTGGTATACAGAATATGCTAGTACAATAGAGAGCAGACTGGACTTGAACCGTTCCCTCTG
>NW_015271033.1:0-384 GCF_001447785.1 Gekko japonicus
GGCATTCTGTTAGCTGGCTTTTTTGTTTTTACTCCGGGAAGTTGCCTCCAAACCATGTTGGCTCCCATTTTACCCAATCAGAACGTTCTCGCAATTTTAGGGCATGTCGTTTTTTTCCCTTGGCTCAGGGTGATTTTGTTTGTTTTGCTTTAAATGCCAAGGCACCCTCCTCTTTGAATTTATATACACTGGATCTTCCTTTTGCACCCTCTCTGGTTGTGAAGGAGCGTGGGGTTCCTTAGTTCCAGCCTTTGCCCTTGAAATGAAAGCTCTCGTGTGGCAATTGCCCAGACAATGCTTCTTCAGTGATGCCACCCAAGTCTTGCCATTTATTTGCCATATGCCAAAGGAAGCGCTGATCAGATGTGAAAACTTATGAAAAAA
>NW_015271034.1:0-384 GCF_001447785.1 Gekko japonicus
AAGGATTTCTGACAGAGCAGCATTGTGGGGATTCTGGCGCTATCAAAAGTAAGAAGAATTCTTTGGACTCGGTTTGAATTATGAAGAGGCTCTGTTGGGACTAAATCAATTGAAGAGAAGCTCGGCCCCATAAGGGCTCTTAAATGGTGTTTCATCTGTTGTTTGGAGCGCCAAGGAAACATCTGGCCTCTGAATCTGCCCACAGTGATACACACTTTGCATGGCTGTGGCTGTAGCCGGTATTGTGGCGTCCCATCCACAGACCGCTGCTTAATTAGGACTTTAGTCGGAACGGAAGAATTCTTCCGGGAGCTCGTTTTGGAACCCGTTGTTCCAAGATGTCTGTGTCCAGGCACAGAAGTTCCTTTGATCCCTCACCTTTTG
>NW_015271035.1:0-384 GCF_001447785.1 Gekko japonicus
CTGGCTTTCGAGCAAGGGGAAACATTTACTCATTCATAGGATTGCCGGAATTTATAACTCACCGACGCCGATGCTGCCGTAGCCGAGATGAGGGGGCACGATGAGATGTCTCCTTTCGTTCACGCACATGCCTTGCAGGCCTCTGTCCATACCAGTGATGAGCCGTCCCACGCCTGCCACTCCTGCCACGGTGGCGCCTCGGTCATAGCTTGGGAAGAGAAGCATTGTTGGGAGCAGTGAGCAGAACCGTTCAGATTTTAAAAGCGACTACATGCAGACTTATTATCTTCTCTTGCACTTCATCAGGGGCAAGCTGCTGTTTTCTCAAAGCTTTTGAAGTGTTCCAAGCGATACGTTTAAGAAGAAGAAGAGATTGGATTTCTA
>NW_015271036.1:0-384 GCF_001447785.1 Gekko japonicus
TGAGAAAATGTGGAGTGAATGGCAGATGCGGGGAATCGCCCTTCGTCAACAACGAAAAAATCCCCAACCCTCGGCTTCTCTTTGTAAGGAAGGTGTTTCTACACCCCTTCCCCTGTGCCGCTTGCCCTTTTCTGTGCTTCGCGTTGCTCAGACCGGCCTACGATCCTCCTGACATCCCTACCCTTCCACAGGCCTCCAGTGGACCCTTTCCAAAACAGCCACTGCCCGGATTCCACACTTGTTAGTCTCAGAGGTACGCTGCACTTATTCTCTGACTGCCCTGGGCGCAGATTGTACCAGTGGGGGATTTGTGCAGCTGGGTACCAGGGGCTGTTGGGGCTTAGAGAGGCTCAGGTGAGCTTAGGCCTTTCTCTCCCCCCCCCC
>NW_015271037.1:0-384 GCF_001447785.1 Gekko japonicus
AGCCTGCTTGTGGGGAGGGTGGGCTAGAAGTCCAAATAAATTAAATTAAATTAAAAGTAAATAAATACATTCATATGGTCAAAAACCACATCACCCAAGGTTTTGCTGCTGGCTTTAGATTACACTGTCCTTGAACATCCCAGGCATTCCTCTCAATACTCGTCTTCCTTCCCAGACACAGGTTCATCTTAGCCATCCAGAGACCCCTTGGGCACCAAGTACTGCACAGAAGTATTGCACCAAGTATTGCAACCACTCTTCCTCCTCCCTTGTCTTTTTCTCAAGCAACTATTAGGAGAGGAACAAAAAGGTTCTCTTGTACCATTGTTAACACATGCAACACGAGTTTCTAACATGAGCAGGTTTGGTCAGTGATTGACTGTC
>NW_015271038.1:0-384 GCF_001447785.1 Gekko japonicus
CTAGCTCCAGCCCTGTCCTATCCCCAACTCCCCTCTGTCGCTTCCTCGGTGCCTAAAGGCCACGGAGACCAGACCTGAAGTCCTCCAGCTGCCGGGAGATCTCTGGCTCTTGGAAGGCCTGGATATCCAGCAGTAATTTCCTCTGCATGTCATCGGCAAGGAGGTCCGGCCGGGTTCGGTCTGCAGGCAGGAGAAAAGAGGATCCGTCTTGGGCACTGGGGAAACAGCCGGGC
Source organism: Gekko japonicus (assembly GCF_001447785.1). NCBI lineage: Eukaryota > Metazoa > Chordata > Lepidosauria > Squamata > Gekkonidae > Gekko > Gekko japonicus. The sequence goes on from NW_015271038.1 coordinate 234, forward strand.
GCTCGCCGGGACTCTTATGCCAAGCCGGGCTTGGCATCCCCGGGAGAATTAAGCGACGTGGGAGAACCCCCCCCTTCGACGCCCGCGAAGCTGGGCTGCTGCTGCCAGCACTGGCAGCCCAAACCTTCGCCCGGGTTTCTCTCCTATAGGA
>NW_015271039.1:0-384 GCF_001447785.1 Gekko japonicus
CCCCCCCCACAGCTTCAAGCCGTCCCCGGCACCGAGGAACAAGGAACGCCTACATCAGCTTCAACGAGCTATTCAACATCTCCAGGGCATAGGGGCCGTGGAACCGGTCCCAGAGGGGGAGCGCTTCCAGGGAATCTATTCAGTTCTGTTCGTGGTACCAAAAAAATCGGGAGACTGGAGAGCAGTCCTGAACCTCCGGGAGCTCAACAAGTGGGTGGTGAGGAGGAAATTCCGGATGGAATCCCTCCGCCACATCCTGCAGGTCCTGCAACAGGGGGACTACCTGACGTCCTTGGACCTCAAGGATGCCTACCTACATATCCCCATGCACCCCTCCTCCAGACGGTTCCTGCGCTTCTGCCTTGGGGACCAACATTTCCAATA
>NW_015271040.1:0-384 GCF_001447785.1 Gekko japonicus
GATGGGTAGGTAAGAGTTGTATTCTTTCCCTTTCTTTCTTGAAACATGTTGGGTCATTTCAGGAAACAAAATATCTGGGAAATTGACTGGATTTAAAACACCTGAATTGAAAGATATTCAGTCCAACGCTTTAATCTACTCTCAATAGTATCAAAGAGGTTTGATATTCCAAATAGCACAACTTGCTTCTGGGCACAGTGAGAAACCCATAATTTCTCTCTCCTTATTTGTGAATCTTGCAGTTCTTGACCAACAAATAGCACACTTTCCAAATATCACATTTCCAAGCAGACTTTTCTGATGTGGGCAAAAAGGATCTAGCAATTCCCAGAAAGCACATTTAACTCATTGCCTGTTCTGCACAAGTTTTGGCTTCACCCAGAT
>NW_015271041.1:0-384 GCF_001447785.1 Gekko japonicus
TTCCTTTCTTTTAAAATCTTTGTTAAAAAGATAAAAACTGCATTTAACAAGGAGGCAATAAATTGATTTAACCGTCTACACCCTAGTAAAATCAGAAAGTAGCTACAAAAATTAATTATATACAAAGCTATATCGAATGTAACCTTAAAACTTGATAACATTTCTTTTTCAGCAGATGGGGTGGTATTCATATAAAAAACTAACATTAAAACACTTCTAGTAGTTAACAAGTAAAGGCAGCGATGATGTGATGCAAAGTCTTGAGGTCTGCAGACCCTTACAGGTGGGGAGGAAACAAGCATATTCGTGAACTGATGAAAAACCAACAATAAAAATTTTAACAACAACCAAAGGTAACAAGAACTGTGCAGAGCATTCTCAGAT
>NW_015271042.1:0-384 GCF_001447785.1 Gekko japonicus
ACATTGATGTGGTATATGATTACAGCAGCTAGAATGACCTATGCACAATATTGGAAACAGCAAGAAGTTCCAGAAGTTGGAGACTGGATGAGAAAATTACTATTTCTGGTTGAAATGGACAAAATGACTCGGAAATTGAACGGCATGGAAGCAGAAGATTTTTACGAAGACTGGAAAGATTTAAAAGACTATTTGGAAAAAAACTGGGACGTTAAGAATACATTGATTAGCTTTGATAACTATTGATTAGTTTGAATATCTATAGAATTTAGGAATAAGAGAGCGGACAATATTGTGAAACAAGTTGTTACCTAATAACGTAGAGTTACATCAAGGTGTCAAAAAAAAAAAGATGTGAGCAGGAGGTTGAAGCACTGTGGGAAG
>NW_015271043.1:0-384 GCF_001447785.1 Gekko japonicus
AAAACTCTATGGTGTTGCTATGAATCGCCTGCCGCTTGACAGCACTTTTCACCACCCATATGATCTGACATGTTAACCACTATAGCAAGAGGAACTGGATTTGCCCTGGAGCATCTCTCTCACCAAGGCTATGGCTTATGAATGCAGTATGTTGATGCATTCGTTGGTGTGCATCAATTACTCGCTCATTAGCAGATATAAGCAGGCCACAGGATTGTTGGAAAGCGGCAAACCATGCATCAATCACATTTTTTGGGGAAAATGCTGTTCCAGAAGAGAAAACTAGTGGTTGTGGTGCAGTGTGAGCTTCTGGAAGGAACTAACTACATCACCACTGTACCTGGTATTTTTTTGGCACTGTGCCACAGAGTGTTGGACTGGATG
>NW_015271044.1:0-384 GCF_001447785.1 Gekko japonicus
CTCAGCCTAGAGGGAACACTGCTTGAGACAGTCTTTTGAAGCTATTTTGTGTCGTATCAAGAGGATGGCCAGTCCAACAAACACACCACGCAACATGAAAGAATGAAGGTATGTCTTTATCAGTTTTAACTTTGCATTGCTATGCTCCCCACTACCAACTGAAATTGGAAGAGGAGAGAGATCAAAGAGCAATGAAGACTGATGGGAAAGCGTGTTATAATTGTCAAGTTACTGGCTTGATTACCACCAGATTCTTGCCTTTCAGAAACACGGGTGTAGGCTTGAGGCCTGCAAAAATCATCCAAGTCCCTGTTTCTCTGAGACCTCGAGGTCATGCTGATTGCCGTTTCAGAGAACAAGATAAGGAAGGGAGGATGGGAGTCC
>NW_015271045.1:0-384 GCF_001447785.1 Gekko japonicus
GCAGCCTTCTAAGTGCACTGACTTCACTCTGCTTAGCATTGCACTGTAATTCAGGTGGAAGGAGGTGAAAGAAGGTGAACCAAAGTAGGACAACCCTTTCCTATGGCATGAGGAATGGTGTGGATGTGGAACAATCCTAGCTTTAGAGAAAGAATTGGAAAATGCCTGGAAGGGCAATCTTAGCTGAGATAACATGAAGCAGAACACAAGAGGAGTGCATCATCAGGTATATCTTATTGTGAGCATCTGCCACACAGCCAGGGTTGGGCAAGGCCAACACATTCTTCAGAGTAGGGTTGCCATCACACTAGTCGGGGTGAGGGTTCCCCCTATTTTTGGGGCTCCAATTCAGTGCCAGCTAGCTGGCTGGCAGGGGAAGCCCCA
>NW_015271046.1:0-384 GCF_001447785.1 Gekko japonicus
ACAACTGTAGTTCATAATATCCAAGATAGCTGCTACATTACTAAAGCCAGTGCTATAGAGAAGCACTGCATGATGTTACTGAATCATTTACCATTGCAACTTCTGTTAAGGTTCCATTTTGTAAATGGACTCTCAAAACTTCCTGAATAATTAATAGATCATGCGATATGCACTACAGATGGCTCATAAACACATCAGTAAATGTGTAAGATTATAACCTAATAATGTTTCAGTATAAGTATAGATGTTCATTATTCATTTAAGTCTAACAAATCAATTTTCCTTTCTAAATGTGCTCTCACCACACGAAATGCAGCTGAATTATCAACAATCCGAAATGTTTTGTTTGTGAGCTTTGCTATCATATTTAGCACAAGACCAAAC
>NW_015271047.1:0-384 GCF_001447785.1 Gekko japonicus
ATAAGAAAATGACACAAAAAGGGCCATGGAGAAGCAAAATCAAAATGAGGATTTTGGGGGCTAGAACTGCAGGGATGAAAATGTTGATATCACCCCCCTCCCACCTATGATCAGTAAAGGAGCTGCTTTTCACTTACCTGCCCATCTTTGTCGTAGGGTGAATCAAAGTTATCTAGAAAAGTCCTAAACACTTGATCTTCCGTCCACTCTCCGTTCTGATACTTGGGGTGATGTTTTACATTGTAGACTCCTTGCAGATCTTCAATGGTGACAATGCCATCTCCGGTCCTGTCCAGCTTTCGGAAGGCTTGCATGATGACTTCTTTCCTGGCATTTGACATGGGAGGCTTAACAAAACAAAACAAGCACAGAAAGAAGGGAATT
>NW_015271048.1:0-384 GCF_001447785.1 Gekko japonicus
AAATGTATGTAATTAGCTTTCTCTACATTTTAAAAAAAAAATTATCTTAATGATGCTAGCTGCTTCTTTAACAATCTTCAGTCCTCCCACATAGAAAGTATTTTGATGTATCAACATTGGCTGGAAGGCTATAAAAATGATGGTGTGTTGAGAAAAATTGAACGGAAAGCTGATGTAACTCAGAGCATACCATAGAAGCCATTAACCCTCTGAAAACCTTAGCTGATAAAATTTGGAGAAAACTGCAGAAAGGGAAGTTGGGATGATAGAGCTGCGATACTGTAATTCAAAATCCTATCCACCTGCCCCCACCCAGTTCTGCTTGGCCTCCTCCCTAACCAACATCGGCCCTGTATAGTGATTAGAGTGTTGGACTAGGATCTG
>NW_015271049.1:0-384 GCF_001447785.1 Gekko japonicus
GTATCAATTATCTCCCCTAGCCAGTGAGAACAGTACAAGGTGAGATCTTAAGCAGAAGACAGGACGTTTCAGGTTGAGCGTTAAGGAACAGCTCTGTGAACAAGCTGTGAAGGGATGTGTTGTGCAGTCGCTATTGTTGAAGTTAATCGAGTGGAGACTTGACACCTCTCTATCAGGGATGATACAATGATAATGAATTCTGTCCTGTCTTTGTGGAGGGGACTGTGCCGAATGTTCTGTTACATGCTCTTTTCAACCGGTGGTAGTGATCTGATTTGTTTGCATATTGGACTCATAACCATGACTGGACCTTAAGTCCTTCATAGTACAATTGCTGTCCTTTAGATGATACTGGATTCTTTCCCTCCCTCCCTCCCTCCCTCC
>NW_015271050.1:0-384 GCF_001447785.1 Gekko japonicus
GCAAGGGAACCTTTACCTTTTTACTTAATCTTTGTATAGTCATTTATGGGGTTTCATCCCCATAGCCCACCATTAGGTACCATATCTGCTAACTTTCTACCTTTTTAGGTTTCTGTCTTTTATAAGATGTGTTTGTCAGATGGCTGGAGATGATTGTCTGAAGCCTTGTAATATGATTAGGGTTTTAAAATGATTTAAAAATAATTGTTGTGGTTTTGATTGTGTCTGTGCTACCCTGTTTTGACTGCTCAGGGTTTTTGTTGCTGTTGTTCAAGTACTTTGTGAATGGCCAGGTTGGAGGGAAAAGTTTGAGATAAATCTGATTGGTACTTGAAGAGGAAATAGTTGGTAGGGAGGTCTTAAATTTGGTAAAATGGCATATGG
>NW_015271051.1:0-384 GCF_001447785.1 Gekko japonicus
CTAACAGCACTTGTGTCTGATACCCAGGTGGAAAAGCACATCTGCGCGTGAAGCATTTTGTTTGTTGTAACTGTCTGGTTGCTACAGTGGGAAAGTTGAAGAAAGCTGCACTTAAACACGTTAGCCATGCAGAATTTTTATATTGCCTTTTTGCAAAGACTGCAATCTAGCTGTTAGAATTTGTTAATGCATACAAAATATGCTCAGACTTTACATGTATTTGCAATGCATTAACAACATTTTCGAGAACGCAGAGGTGATTTGTTGCCTTGTTACAGATTTGTGTTTAAAGTCTGTTGTTTCCCAGCTTCTTCCTTTATTACATCATTCCCAATGCAAAGCATTTCAAAATGCTAGACTTTGTACATGTGTATTGGGGGGGGG
>NW_015271052.1:0-384 GCF_001447785.1 Gekko japonicus
GGGCTTTAAATCCTCCACTCCGTAAACGTGGGTTCTTCCCACTGTGGCACCACTGTGCAAAACTGAAGAAAGTGAAGCACTGTGTGAATGCAGCCATAATGGGGAATGTGTGACTCTGCCAACTTGCATCTCCTTAGTGATGTCTAGTAAAAGAAACACATGATGTGATGTCATGGATTCATTGTTCAACCCACCATGCACATTGCAGCCAATGAATGGGAGCAGAGGCCGAGAAATGCAAGATGTGATGACGACGTGTCATGTATTTCTTTTACAAATATAACTGGGGAGATGTATGTCATTGGCCACCATGTGTCCCCTGCAACACAGGCCTAAACTGTTAGGACAAAGCACTTTAAACTGGGGAAAATGTAACAAATACTG
>NW_015271053.1:0-384 GCF_001447785.1 Gekko japonicus
ATTATTCTTATAGCTTGGGTCCCAACCCTTTCTTTCATTTCTGCAGCACATCTCTCATTGCAAGGCAGTCTCCACTGAGCAGTGCATACCTCTGGCGCTAGATGCTTTCTTGCAATAAGCAGGAGAGGCATAGCATTGGAGGAACATGTTCTGTCATGGAGCACCACCCCTGTAATGGGGTGGTGGTGGTGGTGCTGCGTAAACAGAAGAAAGGGTTTGGATCCAAGCGGCTGGCTCATTTCCAACAAGGGGGAAATGAAGTTGAAGTGAGGAGATCCAGACTTGAACAAGCGAGCCGTGAATGCTATTAAGAGAGGTGGGAGAACTCAGGAAACCGGTTAGTTGTGGACTACACATTGGGTTGCCAGCTCCAGCTTGGGAAAT
>NW_015271054.1:0-384 GCF_001447785.1 Gekko japonicus
GCTGACAGGAAGACCATTTGGTTGCTCTGCCTCCACACTTGTTCCTCCAAATCTTCCCATGTACGTTATGAGAAAAATATAGTCAAAACTGATTCTGTGAGGATAATCAGTGCATAAGCACTGCTATTCTTGGTAATGCAAATAAAGCATTGTTTTCACAGGACCAGCTATGCTAATCTAAATTATCTGACATATTTTATTAAATACTGCCACATTTCCTTTTCTAACCCTCTCATTATTTCAGTTGCACAAAGGGAATTAACATTTCATGAACAAGATGACTTTAAAAATGCAGTAAAATTACCATTATCTGAACCCAATATATGCTACATGCTAACAGCATGGCATTAACAGCATGGCTCCTACCTGGTGGAACGAGCTCCC
>NW_015271055.1:0-384 GCF_001447785.1 Gekko japonicus
ATATGTTATTATTTATTCTCGATTTTTTTTTATTTTACATCCTCCAGTTAAAGCTCCCTTACCAATGTGGAGGCATTCGCACCGCTAGTCTCTGTGATTTTTTCATGTTATCTTATAAAGCTGCATTCCTTATCGCCATTACCTCAGCTCGTAGAGTAGGAGAACTTAGAGCACTAAAGTGTGACACTCCTTTTCTTAGGGTACATAATGACAAAGTAGTGTTACGTCCCAGCTTGGACTTCACCCCCAAGCTTGTCTCTCAATTTCATATCTGCCAAGACTTATAATTTCCCAATCCACAAACCCAGCAGAGAGAGCCATGCCCACCTTAGATGTCCAAAGGGTTTTATTGTATTATCTGGACTGAACTTCCAGTTTCAGGAA
>NW_015271056.1:0-384 GCF_001447785.1 Gekko japonicus
TTTTGAAAAGATGATGGATGGGACTATGCCTTGGGGATCTGAACAGGAGTTTTCCTTTTAATTAGCGCCTAACGTTTTCAGGAGTCAGAGCAATCAATGCCTAATATTGTGGCATTTATTTTGCTTTGGTTCCAAGCTTTGTCTACTGATCTGTTCACAGATGCACAGAGATCTAGATGCTGCCAAGGGTGTTAATTATGCCTTTCCATTAGCATTCCAGTGAATGCATTAATTAAAGTTTCCACCCACACAACTCTGTAGCAAGATAAGAATCATATCAACAGAGGCTGATCAAATAATTATAGAACAGTAACTCTTAGCTATTAATGTTCAGTTCAAAATGTTTTAAATGTTGCCACAGCAATGGTGCACAACCTGATTAAA
>NW_015271057.1:0-384 GCF_001447785.1 Gekko japonicus
AAGCTCAAGAGCAAAGGCGAAGGGGTCTCATTTGTATGCAGAGAAGTAACCCAGGTGCCCGATAAAAAGTGGAAGATGATAATCTGCCCTTGGCATGTCAGCAAATTAGCAGTTGTTCCAACCGTGATCTGTTTCAAAGCGACGCCGGTGGAATTCAAAACCTGTTTCTGATAGTTATGATCTTGCTAAGTTAAATAGCACCTTCACTGAGATTCCCTTCCCGGCCGAGGGCAATACCTTTTAAATGAGTTTTGCTACTGTCAGCATCAGGTTAGGATATAATAGCATGTTTGCCTTTGGGGCAATTTGCAATTTGATTGACTTTTCTGAGGACGACATTACATGGGTTTTTACCAATACTTAATGGCGGAAATCAATATGTTT
>NW_015271058.1:0-384 GCF_001447785.1 Gekko japonicus
CTGACTTTCATGGAAGCAAAGACAAAATATGTCTAAGTGTACCTAATAAAGAGCAAAGATCAAGTATCTGAAAAATTCAAAAGCTATATAGCAGCTGTGAATCTGACATCTTTTTGGCTGGAGCGCAGCTTCAAAGAGGAAAAGCCTTTTCTTTCTTGCAGACAATTTCCTGGCGAATGGGTCTCTCTCAGCATTGATTCCCTGGCTCGCAGCTTCCTACCTTGTTAGCAGATTCAAGAAGTTCTTTTTTGCAGACAGAATTTCTGGCTGGCAGTCATCCTGGCTTGTAGGCATAAACAGGCGTGGAGGCTCACTTCTTGTTAGCATCCCCCGCTCTCATAAGTCCCAACATGGCAAAAGAAACTGCATCCAAAAGGTTTCTGA
>NW_015271059.1:0-384 GCF_001447785.1 Gekko japonicus
TTTTGCAAAATATAACAATAGTAATCCACTCCTAAAGACTGAACTAGGGCTGAAGTTATGGCAGCTGAGAGATATATCTGATGTGACTATTATCTTTTTAAAGTGTTTTTGGTCTACAGAAGTCATAGCCAGTTCTGTGCTTGTAGTACTGGTTCATAGGGCACATTCCTTCACATGACAGTGTATTTGAAGATAGGACCATTAGCATAGAAGAAAAAAGTGCCTGGAATGACTATATGAGCTGATGGTCTGAAGCTCTCAAGCCAAACAAGCAGTGGAAGCTGTGTTTTATGTAGCTACACACAACCTTTTGGGGGTGCATTTCTTAACTAATGAGATGAGTGCCAAAGAAGAAGGCAAAGCCCCAAAGGGCAGTCTCAAAAC
>NW_015271060.1:0-384 GCF_001447785.1 Gekko japonicus
ACACACAGTTCTGCTCTCATCCAGAATCAAGACTGAGAGGTTAGAGCCCAACAGATTCCCGATTCATGAAATGGAAGGTGCACAGGTTTATTTTAGTGTCCCAAAAAGCAAACAGCAAAAGAGCAAACTCTACAGTATTATCAGAGGTGCTGTTTTCCCTCACCTAAATCTTGCCCAAACCCTGGAACAAATGTTTTGCTGGCCCATCCAGCAGGGGTAGCAGCACTGACTGGAATGAGCAGCAGGGATGGTGCCAGCAGGGAGGCAACGGACAAAATCTCCAAAGCGACCTTTAAAAATAAATGAATCAAAGGCAAGCTATTTTTGAAAGATAATCATGCTGAAAATGGTTTATTCTTCTTAAGAGTCAAAGGAGACCACAAC
>NW_015271061.1:0-384 GCF_001447785.1 Gekko japonicus
TGGTTAGGGACTATTTTGTTCACCATCTGGGTTATTTTTATATCCAGAGAGCTGTCAGAACTTTGGCAGGAGCTCCAACCATGTTAAGCAGAAACTCCTAAGGCCCATCAGCTTCTGGGAGTAAACCGACTTAAGTAACTGCCCACCCATATAAAGGCTAGAGTTCCCTGTAAGGGTAAACCATTCATACAAATCATCAGGATCTTGCCAGGCAGAGAATTCTAAATAAATGCATGGCCTTGGACAAACCTGTGGTTGCCATTAGGCTAGGAAGTTCTTCCTCTTGCAGTGTTACCTTGCCTTCATAGCAAAATGGTGTATTTTGTTTGCAAGGCTGTGCAATATTCAGACAGGATTTTCCAGACAAACAGCAGTATGCTTGGG
>NW_015271062.1:0-384 GCF_001447785.1 Gekko japonicus
CCTCCCCTGGGGGAGGAGCATCTTCCTCCGATCCCATGTTTTGAGAGAAGTCAGTAGGAGGATGTTATTTGATCCAATTCTCAGTCTGCGATGAATTGGGATCCAGAATATCTATTGTAAGCTATAGGGTTTTGCGTATATGCTCTCTATCAGCATCGAGGGTTTTTTTTGGTCAACATACAGCATCTGCATTATCTGGGACAGTATTGTGGAACCGTGGTACGAGCATAGGTGGGGGAAGTCTATCCTCCCTAGGCTAGTCAGCCTATGCAGGACTTTGTGGTTTATTCTCGACTTCTTGCCATTTCACAGAGACCTCGTTAGGGTGTTTTGCCAGTTGTTGAAATCTTTTCTATTTATAGTAATTGGGAGAGCCCTGGAAAG
>NW_015271063.1:0-384 GCF_001447785.1 Gekko japonicus
CTCCTACTTACAGATTTGGTTTGACAAATGTGAATGCAGATTCAAATGTGCCCTGTATGTACTGATGGGGGTCCCCGGGAAAAAAAAATCCACTCTGTCCTTGCAGAAACCTGCCTGTTGCTGGCCATCCTCTGAGCCACGGAGATGTGAGGGTGACCCCATCCTCTGTATAGGAAGCACTACTGCATATCTCTTCACTGCTGAAAATCTTTTCAAGTGCCCTGGGTACCTTGAATTTTGCAGGCGAGCGTCTTTTCTGCAGTTCTAGGCAATAGCTAAGCAGCGACCAAGAATGCCCAAAGTCTTCCAACTCGGAGAGGTTCTTTGTGGGTGGGGGTGAGGGCTGAACATGTGGGCAACTCGTTCTTGTCAGGCAAGAGGTGC
>NW_015271064.1:0-384 GCF_001447785.1 Gekko japonicus
AGGCATAAGTTTAAATTTGAGAGCTTATTAAGAAAGCTAATAGCACAGGTAATTAGCAAACAGAATACAAAGTTAGAAGAACAAATACACATTAAGTAGCAGTTCTACTAAATCCTACCCTAAGCAAGTTACTAGTTCTAAAAAGAGTGGGGGGTAAGAAGGAGGTAAACATATGTAGTTATCAGTGAGTGGAGTCCAGGAATATTTGGAAAAGAGAACGGGAGCAGTAGAATGAGAAAAAGGGGAATTAGAGCATGGTCCTCAGGGGCCACCTACACTGGATAGCAGGGCCGATATTCAAACCAGCTTTCCCATTAAGTGCTGCCACACAGGGACTGGGGCCAGTTGCTGAAATCCAGTATTGAGATGGGACCCAAAAGGGCC
>NW_015271065.1:0-384 GCF_001447785.1 Gekko japonicus
TTCTGAGATCTGATGAGATCAGGCTGTATTATGTTGCCTTCTCTCCCTTGAAGCCTGAAGTACATGTGGTGAATATAGAAAAGAGGGTGGAATAGGGAAAATTAAAATCTCAAGGGGAACAAAAATAATCATTCATATTTAATTACGATAAAGTCAATGAAGACTGTGAATCACAGAAGCAGCTTGTTCCCAACAGCAGTAACAGCAAATGCAGTGTACGTGAGTGTGTTAAAATCTCAGCTTGCAGCATGAGAATGCCAGTACCCTGTAGTCCTTGAGAGAACAAACCCATTAGTCTGTATGCTTTATTCCTGGACATACAGTCCAATCTCATCTCCATAGAAATGAAATTCTAGCCAGGTACCATAGTTGTAGTGTATCGTA
>NW_015271066.1:0-384 GCF_001447785.1 Gekko japonicus
AAACTGGGTGGTATTTGCCAATCACAAAAGACCCCAAAACCTACCAAGGTAGGTGTGACTGCATACTTGGGACACTATCTACGTGTGCAGACAAATAAGACTTGCTAATTAGCCAAAAGGAGCAAGAGGACACCTCCCTAAATACAGTGTAATGAGCACTGAGCATGTGCCAGGAAAGGTGGAATGTTGAGAGCAATTGTAAGTCAGGTGGGAAATACAGGAGGATGGGTAAATAGGCCTGCTCAAGTCTGGTAACTTACATAAGTGTAGGAGAAATGTGTGTCTGTGGGGGCCAGAATTTCCAAATAAATATTTCCCCTCATGATTCCTCAACAGCCCCAGCAGCTGGATTTCAAAAACCTAGAGGACAGGCAGGGCTGCAAC
>NW_015271067.1:0-384 GCF_001447785.1 Gekko japonicus
GTAAGTTTCATGGTGATAGTGAAAACCGCCAGGACATACTGCACCAAATACTGATGTGACTGAGAAGGCTCTTCCTTATAACACCCCTAATAAATGCCAAACTAGCCTACTTTGAAGAATGCATCCTACCTGTGCAGGTTTCACAAGCAACAAGTGGCCCTCACCTGTTCAGTCACTGCTGGCTCTACTTTTCTCTCCAAGTGCAAGCACCCATCTTGTATTTATTTCACCAAGATAGCCAAACTGACAATATTTCAAGCCGCGAGGGAGAAAGAAACCAAGGTGAAAGCGTGGGTCCCACAATGCCAGCAGTGAAGCGATAGCAGGCCAGGCCCTGCAGAAAGCAACCCCTGCCGCCCACGTGCGGCTGAGACCACGTGGAGC
>NW_015271068.1:0-384 GCF_001447785.1 Gekko japonicus
TGTATTTTCAACAGTGATAATGGGGAATGTGCTTGTCCCGTCTGCTTCCTGCTCTGGCAGCTCGTTTCCCAAAGGCACTCTTTCACACCATTGGGTGGGAGGTTTCTGTTGCAGACTCACCCTTTGCTTCAGAGTGATTTTCTTCATAAAACCATGACTCATTACAACTGAGGGAGGCTGCGAAGGCCCTGCATTCCAATGCCACACTGCTCTGTCATCAAACCTGCCTCTTCCCCACCACCACTGTCGAACCATACTTTTGTTTGCCAGTTCCTTTGATTCCATTGAGAATTCTTTCATTCAGCGTTTCCAGAAAATAACCTCAGCCTTACTACTGGAAATTTCACTGTGTGGGATGTTCTAACAGCAGGAAATAGATTTTTT
>NW_015271069.1:0-384 GCF_001447785.1 Gekko japonicus
TTCGAAGGGTAGCTGACATCAAGCTGGCAGAAGCAGAGACAACAACAGCAAGCCTTATGAGAGCTGTTGAACCAGCAGAGCTTCCAAGTTTCTGTAGGCTCATATAAGAAGCTGGGACCCATGCCCTTTCTGGTGACCTGACTGAAAGTCCCGGTTCCTGTCAAGAGCTACTACACCTCATCTCCTTCCAGGGAGAGACTGGGCAGAGGAAGACCCTGGGCTGCTTGTTGTGTATTCCTTCAGTGAGTCCACGTCTGTTCCCTGGTCCTCCTTTTTCTGATCTCGAGGTTCTGGTGGGACCTCTGTGGTTTGGGACCTTAGCACAGCTCCTGGAACAGCTCCAAGTCATCAGAAGGTGCTGGCAGGGTAAAGGGCTTTCCAAGT
>NW_015271070.1:0-384 GCF_001447785.1 Gekko japonicus
TAGCCTTCCCAAAACTTCTTTATAGACTGGAGTGTGACGTGCAGACTCCAATCTGCACCTCTCTTTATGTTTGGATTCATATAGCTTTCTTGGCTGGGGGCTCTGAAGAACACCTCTGAGCTGGTGGGGACCTCTATCTCAAATGGATCCATTGAGATTTGGATCAGGACACTGATGGAAACGACATGGCAGAGTTGGCAGAGGAAGGCTTGGGTGGTTTCTCCAGAGCCAAGGACAGATTTGACAGGCGATTGGCAGTTTAGAGGGCCTTCTCCCAAAGGGCTGCCTTGAGCTTGGAAGCTCCATTTCCTCTAGCCTTAGGCATGAAACGCTGGCAAGCCTTACTACTGGACACATTGTGCCCTTCACCCAAGCAGAACAAGC
>NW_015271071.1:0-384 GCF_001447785.1 Gekko japonicus
GCACCTGTGTGGTTATCTTAGTCAGAGCTGGAATGTCCTCAAGCGGTGGGTCGCTTGGATCCAAGGCCCTTTATCGGGGGCTGAACCTTCTGCATGCCAGGCAGGCACGTTACCATGGAGTTGTGGCCTTAGTTCCACTTGTGCGGCCGCAGAATAATATTAGAAAGCCCCGGGTGAGGCATAGGGAGGCCCAGGCTCTTTGGCTTGGTCCTCCAAGTTAGGGCATTGCTGCACAACACGGGAGTCCACCAGCTCTACAGAACTCCTGTTTTATTTCATGGTTTCCCATCTGGAAAGCCCCGCCGTAGCATCTGAAGAAGCCCAAAGCATTACGTGATCTCCAGTGGCTGGATGAGGATTTCCAGTTTGGAGGTGGTAGGAGGG
>NW_015271072.1:0-384 GCF_001447785.1 Gekko japonicus
TGAGCCATGCACATTCTAAGGAGCAGCTGCAAACGTGCCAGGCGCTCTTGGGAAATGAATCCGCGGATGTTTTCCAAGCGCTAGTCCGGCCCCACAGCTCAACAACGCCTTTTGGCCCTTGCAAAGCCCCCAATGGCTGAACGAGAGGACAGAAAACGAAGTCCTGCGTATCAACTGCAAAGGAAAACGCTAGCAACGTGCCCCGCAGAGAAGCGGGGCTGCCCGCTGTTTCGAGACATTACGGCCCTTCTCTGACGCGCGGAGTTTGACGTGAATGAGGGGCGGGGTGTGCGTTCAGTTCCTGGTGTGGGACACGTTTCCAGGGTCTTGGGCTGGTGGAAAGGCGGGAGCAGAGAGGGCTGGCTGGGGAGGCGCTGGTAGCCT
>NW_015271073.1:0-384 GCF_001447785.1 Gekko japonicus
CCACTACACCAAACTGGCTCTCTGATGGACTCACTGACGGACTCAAGATCTGTTCATGAGGTTTGGCAGGAAGAAGCCATGTACATGTGCTGCGGAGTGGATGTTCATCCTGCTCTCCCCCATCACACTCGATGCATTGAATCTGCATTGGGCATCCATGTGTACACCTCTACGCACAATGCACCCAAGTGATCCTTCCAGGACTGGGTGTGGTTGTTTTTTTGAGCCAGTATTGCAGTGTGAGGACTTAGACCAGAGAGGTCTTGGGTTCAGAGCTTCACAATGAAGCTCAGTGGGGGGGAAGGTCTTCAACAGCTCATTGTTTCTTCCCATAACATCTCTCCCAAAGTTATCATGAGCTTGACATGGGGTATGCGCTTGATC
>NW_015271074.1:0-384 GCF_001447785.1 Gekko japonicus
CTTTCTGAACAGTAGCCATGCACTGGAAAGGCCCTAGAGGATGACTTGAAACATTAGCTGCTGGATTTTTGATTTCACACTTTCTGAAAGAGAATTCCACCCACTCAGCTCCACACTCACTCGTCAATCATGTTATTTTAATAGCTCAGTTTAGAGGAGGATTTAAAGGCCACTGGTTTACATTTTGAAAACAACACACTTCATGAGTTTGCAAACATCTGACCCACAAGTGATTCAGCTGGGGGCCAAAGCAATCAGGGTATGTAAATATGAATGCTAAAAAAATTTGTTATAATCAAAAGTCACTATCATCTATGGAAGGAATGATTAAACATAACAGCATAAGAAGAGCTTGGATGGATCAGACCAGTAGTCCATCTAGTC
>NW_015271075.1:0-384 GCF_001447785.1 Gekko japonicus
GGCAGAGATGCTCCCACACCCGGGTGGCCTGGAAACGGAGCCAAACTGGGGAGGGCCAGCGGCCTGTGTGGGTCTGCTGCGGTGTGATGCTGGGCCGGGAAGACATGATGGAGGGGTGGGCTCAAGGTGAGCGGCAGCCCCAAGGAGGTGGGGTGTGGAGGAACTTGGAGAGGGTGGTCCTGTCACCCCCTCAGCCCTCTCCTCTGTAGGCCCAGCCTACCCGGCTCCTTCCCCGTTCCTCCCAGGCCTTGGTCTCCAGGCCCCTCACCCCTCCTGGTTGCCAGAGGGCAGAATGGGAGCTCCCTTGCTGGCTGCCGGAGCGGCTGGGTCTTGCTCCGGAGGGCCACCCTGGGTGTCTTCGGGCCTGCAGAAGTCCGCCCACAC
>NW_015271076.1:0-384 GCF_001447785.1 Gekko japonicus
CAACAATCAGGTAGGCAGCAAGTATACTTCTCATATCGCATTGAATATATATTCTATGACATGGATTCTGGGGGAGAATACTGTTATGGTCATGGTGAACACAGCAGTCCAAAGTGATATCTCATAAAAGTCCTGGGTGTAAATTATTCTGTGCAGAAGTTTTTATTACGGATTTTATTATGGGTAGTTTTTATGATGGATGGCAACCTGGCAATTTCTTTTGCTTTCCTATGTCATCATTATCATGTGTTCACGTTTGCCTCATTCTCATAGCAGCTGTTGATAGTTCTTTAATTCTTATGCTCCATTTTGCACTGTTTTGGTTCCATTTCACACGGCAGTACTAGGCAGTTACGCCCTTGAAGCAAATGGACTTAGAAGGGC
>NW_015271077.1:0-384 GCF_001447785.1 Gekko japonicus
GGAATATCAGGAATACTAATATTTTTTATGTTCAATATACCCAGAGCTGAAAAATGCTGTTTTTCTTTAGGAGCAAGGTGGGGCAAAAGTTCTAAAACAAATCCATGTTACAGGAGGGAGGCACTCAACCATATTTTTATTTGCTCAGTATATTATCTTTTGTATGGTAGCTGTTTTAATGTAAACTACTTTGAGAACACTGGTGTAGAAAAGAAGTACATACATATAAATAAATATTCCATCCAAAATATGAGATGACACATCTTCTATTTATGAAAATTTACATTCTTAATTATTTCTGAAATTGCATTCATTGCAGTATTCCAGGCATAGGTTCACCTTATGTATTTGGGGGTCTGTGTTAACTTGCCCATCAGGTCAATA
>NW_015271078.1:0-384 GCF_001447785.1 Gekko japonicus
TGCTTATGATGACTAAATATGCTCCAGAAGGGACAGGATGTGGAAATTAGCCAAGTGCCAACCAAAGGAAAGTGGAAAAGAGGAGAACTCAGCTTTCACAAGTCCCTGAAGTGACAGTTTTTGGGATGTAGGATGATATTTCCAAACTGTCGCCGCTGCTCTACCACTGCAGGCCCCCAGCCTGTATTCACTTCCAAAAACAACTAGGAATGATTAGCATTTTACCTGTCCCTGATAGAGTCCCGCATCTTGTATAGTGCTGTCAAGTTTGCTTAGCTGCTCATAAGTATTACTCATATATCTGCTCCATAGCCTAATCTCCTTGTCAGCTGGGATATTAAACAGCTTTCTCATTTCTTTTTCAATGGCAGCTGTTAAGAAAAA
>NW_015271079.1:0-384 GCF_001447785.1 Gekko japonicus
GCTGCAGCTTCCAAACACCCTTCAAGGGCAGTCCTCAAACAGAATGCATCACAGTAGTCCACTATAGATGTAACTATGGCGTGGATCACTGTGGCTAGATCTGACTACACCAAGAGCGGGCACAGTTGACGCAGTGGCCGAAGGTGGGCAAAAGCTGCAGTAAGTTAGAGTCCATTGTTACCTTAAATCTCCGAGTTGGGACTTCCCACCTCATGGACTAGATGGTGAAATCTTAGTTCAACATGGCTTGTGTGCACCCAAAAAGCCGCCCCAAACAGAAAAGGCACCTTTCCCCTCATCTCCAGACTTTTTATAACCTCTGTTGCATAATGCAGCAATCACAAACAGCCCGTTTCTTTTATTGTAATGGTTTATTTATTAACA
>NW_015271080.1:0-384 GCF_001447785.1 Gekko japonicus
CATTGGAGATAACCCCCACGCCCGGATCTAAAGGAAAACAGCAAGGAACAATCTGTGCTCGGTTAACCTTAAATCAAGGGGAAAGCTTCAGTCGATGGAATCAACACTTATAAGCCTTCCAGGAGAATTAAAACAAAAACAAACAAACTAGCCAATAGCCAAGGATTTTACACTGTCCGGTTAGCCAGTCACAGAAAGTATTCAGATTGTGTTTTAAAACATGATAGGATTTGTCATAATCCACACTGTATTCGCTGTTGAATGGTGTGTCAGGAAAGAATCAGGGGCTTCCGCATGGAGTGACAGAACAAAGGAATGTCTACACCCACATGTCATCAAATGGATGATCAGAGAATAGAGGGCGGGTTCTTTTGGCCTTTTAGG
>NW_015271081.1:0-384 GCF_001447785.1 Gekko japonicus
TTTTTAAAACTCTAAGGCTGCAACCAGGTCTATTTGACTTTTTCCTTTATGCCTGCTATCCAACAAACACACAGCCAATGGACAACATGTACTTTGGCTCTTGAGGAGGAAAGGAAAGAAAGGAAACACGCTTATCCCATACGGCAGCTAACAGTTTTGGTTAAAAGGCTCTTCAGGGGGGAGAAAATACCAGTGAATCAAGAATCCTACCTTGGCAGTGTTTACAACTGCGCCGTAGCCAGTAGAAATCCCACAGCCCAGCAGGCAGACTTTGTCCAAAGGGGCTGAAGCATCTATTTTAGCCAGAGAAATATCGGCCACAACAGTGTATTCAGAGAAGGTGCTTGTTCCCATGAAGTGTAGAATTTGCTTTCCTTTACATGT
>NW_015271082.1:0-384 GCF_001447785.1 Gekko japonicus
GGGGGGACGGGACCTGAAATGAGATTATGCAAATGACGAAGCATTGTATAAATATCACATGTCAGAAGTATTATGATAAAAAGTATTGGTAATCCTGCAGGCAATTTAGGGGGATGAAGAATTGCATGTAAATTTGCTGTGATCAACAAGAACTCTGTCATTTCTGAGTAAGCATTCTAAGCACTGCTTCGTGTATAGGGGGGAAAAGAAGTGCTGAAGTTCCAGTTCCCCTGGAACCCCTGCTTGTGGCCACTTCCTCCTTCCTTTTACTTTGATATATATCGATTGATTCATTTTTTTGTTTTAACCTCTCTTCACTTTCTTGGAAGGCCCCTCAGAAGCTACTGGCTGAAAGGTGAGATTATATATATGTGTGTGTGTGTG
>NW_015271083.1:0-384 GCF_001447785.1 Gekko japonicus
AGGTGTGCTTTACTAAACACAGGAAAGGGATAATTTATTATAAACAGTGTCCCTGTCTAGAAAGGACATCATCATGGAGCTCTATTTCTACAGGTCTTCGGGAGAAGTGTCCAAACACAGCCCGCTCCCTGCAGATATCCTCAGTTGTCCTTGCTGTTAGAGATAATTTTGAGGATCCTGGTGCAAGTTGGTTAGCAGTTCTTGAAGCGTGAGTGCTATTTCATGCTTTGACTTGGCAAACAGGCTGTGATGGTGACAGGGACAGGAATATCTCAGGCTTGCATGTCATCCTGACAGTGTGCAGAATGTCTCTTGTAATATCGGGCTTCTACCAATATATGTTTGTATTTGCCAGTGTAGAATGGTCCAGACTAGCCTGAGCTT
>NW_015271084.1:0-384 GCF_001447785.1 Gekko japonicus
TCACTTCTGGGTGACATAAGCACGTTGCCCCCGATATCGACGGGGGCGTAGGCACACAGGCACTGCGTGCTTCTCCCCTACCCTCCCTGGAGTGTCCCGGCAAGTCCCGCGCCGGCTTGTCATTTGGACCCGTCCACCCTTTTGCTGGCTGCCTTCCATGGTTTCTAAAGGGGGCGGGGGAGCAAAGGTGTCAATCCCACGAGTAAAACAAAGGGACGGCAGGCGCAAGGGACATTAACTGCCAAAGATATTATGAATCACAAGGTACCTATTTTAAATAAATGTTCATTGGCTCATTTAGCCCGGGAATTTGCAACATACATCAAACCGAGAAACTTTGTTCGGCATGCAAAGGTGCAAGGAAACGGAGAGGGACGGATCCTC
>NW_015271085.1:0-384 GCF_001447785.1 Gekko japonicus
CAGGGGTGCCACATCGATAAACATGCTGATATGGAATAGCTTTTTGGAAAGCATGACGTCTGAGGAGAAAAAGCACAGAGACCTTAAGACCACTCCACTCCCCCATCTCCCACATATGCACACCTCTTTGATCCTGAATAGCCAGGAAGAAGGGATCCCAAAGATCATCATGAAAACAGCTAGGGGATTGCTGTAGTGTCAGCTCTAAGATCTGAGAAATCCCCAGCCACCGGGGATAGTCCTAACCTGCAAATGGTGGAGTGGGGAGGGCACAAACCCAGTCTCACAGAGTTCTCTGGGGCACAGTTTTACATGACACCACTCCCCCCACACACACACACATTTGGGTTCTTGCCTCCATCAGGGGAGAAGCCCACTACAGAG
>NW_015271086.1:0-384 GCF_001447785.1 Gekko japonicus
TTTTTATGCAGTTTGAGTTCACTAATAAAATCAAAGCTGTTAAAGTTGTAGCTTTACGACTGCTTGATAAATGTAGGCAGTCTTTTGGGTAATGTTTTCCTCCCCTTTCCCTGAAACAAATTAATTCCATGTCTAGGGCTGCAGATCAATTCCATGATATTTAGCTTTCAGAATATATTTTTAACCAAATAGAAAATACAAGACTCTTGATATGACAAGCAGTTTAACTAAATTTTAAAAATATGATTCCCTATTAGTTGCAAGCTGTCATAAATCAAAATCTTAAAAATTGCACTCATGTGTAGGCATTTATTAAAAGAACAGTGGGTTGCTGCAAATTGTCTGAGAAAATTAAAGCATTTTCAGAGTTTTATTTTGCCCCCC
>NW_015271087.1:0-384 GCF_001447785.1 Gekko japonicus
CTATCACTTTATACACCAACTGAAGTTTCCAGATGGTTATCAAATGAAGTCCACACAAAACATATTTCAGTACTCTAATTTTGAAGGTATGGAGGCCTGAATGGTGGTGGCATTAGGTCCACATCAGACAGGAACCCCTTACAGCACATTTGAAAGGCACATCTCACCATCACCATTTTTCTGCATAGCTGCGGATCCAGAAACACAAAAGGCTGCAATCCTGACAGAGTACTATTTTACAAGCACATTACAGCAGACCCAAGCTGTGTAAGTCTCAAGACTAATCCAAGTAGGCTCCAGTGTAGAAAGTTCAAAACATAATAAGGCAGCTACAGCAAAGATTCAGCTTTCAGCAGATACCATAGAATCATAGAATGTTAGAGT
>NW_015271088.1:0-384 GCF_001447785.1 Gekko japonicus
ACGTGCGGTCGCACATTTAAGCGTGCATGCCTGTTATGTACATGGGTGTCTCAACACACATGTGTATGTATGTATACATATGTGCGTGCATCTATCTATCTATATATTGAGGTGTATATGGATATATGTATATAAGAGTATTTGCCCAGTTTGCTCGATTTGCTAAAAGGCAGGCAGAAATGTGCACAGCTCTAGATGTCAATATGTATACGTGTGTGTTTAGACGTGCATGCCTGTTCTAGACACGCGTCTCTGCTTCGGGCGTGTGTGGAAGGATCTCCCCTCCCCCCCGGCCCAGCCCACAGGGGCCTCCCAAGCGAGGAGGGACCCTCGAATGGGGGGCCCCTTTCCGTGTGGCGCGTCGACGCGTGTCAGGGCGCGGGG
>NW_015271089.1:0-384 GCF_001447785.1 Gekko japonicus
AACTTCAGAGAGAATCAGCATCTCATTTTGAATGCCGTTGACTTTGAGGGGTGCACCTATTGACACTGATAAGGGTGCCCAAGTGACCTGCAGCACCTTTGCTTCCTGTGACTGGAATTTAAACAGGGCCTCCCCTCTGTTTGTCATCAGAAAGTTGGAGAAATTGGATGGAGTCCTGCACCAAGGTATTCCATTCTTAAATCCACTGATTTCAACGTGCTTAGAGCGGAGCAGCTCTACATAAGATTGCTCTGCTGATCTCCCCATTGGGTGCAAAGTACCAGATCACATTAGTATGTGCTGCAACGGTGTGTTTCGTCAAGTGTGTTGATTTCCTTTGAGTTTTTCGCCAACTGTCATTTTGCCCCCAGTCTGCAAGGCCAC
>NW_015271090.1:0-384 GCF_001447785.1 Gekko japonicus
CCAGGCCCCCAGTAGGGGTCAGTCAGAAGAGGTCACCATGACACGCACATAACACACACACACAGCAATATGAAAAATACAAAAATTCATCTATCTCTCTCTCTCTCACTCCCTGAGCTGGAAACATCAACGACTATAAGATATTTCTTTAGACATTTATATTCCACTTTTCTCCTCAATGGGGATTCAAAGCAGCTTGCAACATTATCCCTTCCACTATTTTAGCGTCACAACAATATCCCCGTGAGGTAGGTTAGACTGAGATCACTTGGCAAGCTTCCATGGCAGTAAGATTTTATCCAGCAGACTACACAGTAAGCATTGGAAGATCCCCTGAATTGATTGCCCCAACAACCTGTGCAAGTGCTGTGTAAGGGACGGTAA
>NW_015271091.1:0-384 GCF_001447785.1 Gekko japonicus
CAAACATTTCACTTTAGGTCAGATTTGGTTCTCACTTTCCTTAATAGTTCTGAGCAGCAATCCACATGCGGGTTGAGCTGTAAGGAGGAGGGTGAATCGTTCCATTCTAGGAGAAAATCAAATGCCAAGACATTTCCTCTTTGGGCTTACCCAGACCCCTTCAGCAAGAGACGGTGAAATAATTTGCACTGTCCAGTCAGAGATAATGGAATGATGAATGCCGATCCTCCTGCTTTCTGAATCCCTCCTGCTTTTTCCTCATTCCGGATAAATTTTTTGTGCCATTTCAGTCCAACCAGAATTTATTACCGTGATTTACTCGTGAAATGATTTGCATGACTTCTGTCAACGCTATTTGCATGTTATTATTATGAGAGCCCCTTA
>NW_015271092.1:0-384 GCF_001447785.1 Gekko japonicus
AAAAAAAGACAAGAAAAACGAGGGCGATAAATTTCCTGCCTGTCTTTTCGCGCTGTCTTTTCCCGAAGGACGGCAGACGCTGTTACAGGCTTTCACACACAAAGACGCACCCCCGGTGCGGCATGAGGCAAGGCATCCCCAGCTTTCCCACCTGTTCCTTCTCCCGTCTGATTGCTGTTCTTCCTCTGCCACCTGCTGCGGCAAGCAAAACTCCAGATGTGCGCACAGCAGGCAGGGGAGAGGGGAAGAAGGGGACCGTGGGACCGGAGACTATCTGGTGGGCTGCCGGGTGCGTCTGTAGCGGAAGGACAAGATTCGAGTCTGGCGGGGCCGTCGAGACCTGCGACATTTCCAGAGGTGTAAGCTTTTGTGGAACTGCGGTGG
>NW_015271093.1:0-384 GCF_001447785.1 Gekko japonicus
TGTCTTGGAAGTCTCCATCACCCCAGTGGTCCTGGGGATTGCCAGCCAAGGGAACCCTATGATGTCATTTGTCTCTGACCAGTCACTGCAACGGGGCATGTTTGTTTATTTACAGAATTGATATCCCTCCTTCAAGCCCACCCAGGGCCACTAAGGTGGCTCACAATTAAAAGCAGAACATCATAAAACACATCACAAAGCCATTGAAAGCCGAAAGTAAAATATATTCATATAAACACTTGATTTGTCACTACAGTTGCGGACAAATTTTTCATATGACGTCTCTAGGCGAACATGCAGGGACATGCTTGGCTGAAACACCTCAATGAATACACAGGAAGGGAAAAAAGACCACCCAAAATTCATCAGGGTTAGTTGCTAACA
>NW_015271094.1:0-384 GCF_001447785.1 Gekko japonicus
CTGCAGGAAATGACCCCTGGTCGTCAGTAAGTAGATGACACTCGGTTCTCTTTTGCTATCCCGTCTGACTCCGGAGAGGCAGTGGGAATGCATAACTGGCGTCTGGAGACTGGATGAGAGTGAGCAGATGGAAATGAATACTTTGGATGGAGCACATTCAGAAGACGGTGGTCAGCCTGCTCTGGACAGGGCTGTACTCCCTTGGAAAAGCTGGCTGGCAGCTTTGGATCCTTCTCGGACATTTGATGCTCAGTCAGCAGAGTCGACTAGGAGCACCTTGTACTACCTCAGGCTGGTTTTTCAGCTAGGGCCATTCCTAGAGTTGCCAAGTCGTAAATATCCGCAGCGGGGGACTCCCAGAAGTGATGCGGCCGTGTTGGGTGC
>NW_015271095.1:0-384 GCF_001447785.1 Gekko japonicus
CTAACATTCTATGATGCTATGATTAGGAGCTTTCTGAGGCTGTTCCCCGAAGTCTCCTCCTCCTCGGCTGCAAACAGGGACAGCTGAAGTGACAGGCTGGCCGTTTCCGCAGGGAACAGCTTGGAGGAAGGTTTCCCACTTGGAGGGGGCCGAGGTCTCTAAGGGTCCATCTCTGCTCCCTCTGCTCCAGAAGCCACTGTGCAAGGACACATGGGGCAGATTCACACAGATGTGGAGCATGCAAACAAAACAGAAAGTCCAGAAGATATGAGAGGGAGTCCAGAAAATGGCAAATGACTGGTTGAGTGGCACCTGACGTGATCCCCAAGCGGAAGGTACGGGACTCCAGAAACATCCCATCAAGGAAGGCAAGGGCAAACCACC
>NW_015271096.1:0-384 GCF_001447785.1 Gekko japonicus
TGATGAACCAAAGAGAAAATATTGGGGGCTGCACCGACTTCCCCCAAGCCGTGGTTGTAGATTCCCCAATCTGCGCTGGTTTGAGAGTAGGAAGCAAACTCACAACTGTTCCGTCCATCGTCTCCCAGCCCTCCCCTGCAAATGTATCGAAGGGCCTCCCCAAAGTATTTCCCCCAGCGGAAAAGCAAACATAATCATTAGGAGAGCGGAGCGGACCTGTGAAAATGTATTTTCACACAAATGACTTCAAACCAGCCCTGCATGATTGGCAGGTTCTTCCGGATCTTCCCAGGGATTAAAACTGAACATCTTTTGCATTTACAACTCTGGCTCAGATCTTGCAGTTGTAAGGGGGGTGGGGGGTCTGGGTATTAGCTGGAAGGA
>NW_015271097.1:0-383 GCF_001447785.1 Gekko japonicus
TTTTTTTAAAAAATATTTCCAACATAATTTCTCTGTTATGTGAGTGGTACTCCATTTTGTATATTCATAGTTGTAAATGATGCACATTTAAACACCACGGTGTGTTCAGGCTATGCTTGATGGTGCTCAGTCACCTGTTTCATCACCCCCTCATCTTTATGTATGAAACATTTTATTTGTTTCTGTTTTTGGTCCATTCTTTTCAGGACGGCAGTCACCTTTTTGTCCATTTTCACTGTTCAAAATATTAATATGAATATCTCATTTACATGTTATATATAATTTTTCATTCTAATGCGAATACTTTATTTGTGCTATTGTCAAGGATTTCAAATACATTGAGTGGAATCAAAAATGAATGAAAGGTTGCTCAGCTCGTTTTT
>NW_015271098.1:0-383 GCF_001447785.1 Gekko japonicus
GTGTTGACCAGTCCTGACAATCTTCCCTGCTCACTGGAATGAGGCATTGCCTGTGTTTCTGCAAGGAGCAACTGCGTGGAAACAGTTGCCTCCACTGTCGGACCGTGTTCAGCTTGGAACTTCATGATGTTCTCAGAATTCCCAAAGTGCTCACAGGCACACAAAATTGTCACAAT
Organism: Gekko japonicus; assembly: GCF_001447785.1. Taxonomy (NCBI): domain Eukaryota; kingdom Metazoa; phylum Chordata; class Lepidosauria; order Squamata; family Gekkonidae; genus Gekko; species Gekko japonicus. The sequence continues at coordinate 177 of NW_015271098.1, forward strand.
AAGCGGATATCCACTGTTTCCTGTCTTGGCTGTACCAAAAATTAAAGCCCATTTGATTCCCCCCCCGTTCTAGTATTCAGTATTCTATCCATGCCTCCACCAGGTTGTTTGCTCCCTGCTCATAGTCTGTGTGGCGGGCCAGGCCTGCGTCAGTTGGCAGGCCCCGCTCTGCCTACTCCTCCGTTGCCTGACCTGGCACCTGAAAGG
>NW_015271099.1:0-384 GCF_001447785.1 Gekko japonicus
GCTGGGAGGTCCCCATGGCAAAGGTCAGACGACTACCATTCCCGATCCTCCTGGGACGTGACGCCCCGTGTTTCGTCGAAGCGCTGGCGGCGGCCAGGCCAACGGAAGAAGAGGAAGAGGGCGCCGCGGCCCAAGAGTGGGCCGCCCCGGCGGGCGAGCGAGATCCAGAGGAAAACCCGAACGGGGAAGGGGACAACGCCCCGACGGACGAAAGGGGTCCCGAGGACAGCCGGAGCGGAGACATGGACGACGCGGTCGACAGTTGGGTAAGCGACCCTCGCTTTAGCCGTGCGCAGGAGGAGGACGAAGCGTTGGAGGGATTGCGACGACGGATAGCGGTGAGGGATGGCGCACCGGTAGACCCTAGGCTCGCCCAGCGGGTGC
>NW_015271100.1:0-384 GCF_001447785.1 Gekko japonicus
AGTGAGTGGCTGTTTTCCCCTTCAGGGTCAGGACAGTCTTCTGTCCATCACAGCCACCAACTCACATCTGAAATTAAGAATTGCCCAGTGATACCAGACAAGATAGCCAAATCCTGATAGACAAAATAGCCTTGGGGGAGCCCATCTGTGGTTTATGGGCCACATGCGACTGCCAGGCAGTGCAAGGAAGTTATCAGAAATAGAAGGAGGAAGAGTCGTCTGTCCGGGGTCAGGGTGGAGGTGGCTGTCTGGCAGAGCAGGAGAGGAGAGTATGGTGGTACCATCTGCGGGAACTGTGGGAAAGGAGAAGCAAGGAGTGCGTGTGCAACTGGCTTGCTGGGGGGGGGGAAATCAGGGTGCCAAGGATTGAACCTGGGACCTTCT
>NW_015271101.1:0-383 GCF_001447785.1 Gekko japonicus
CACCAAGGAGGTACAATGTTAGTACAGTCACCATCATTAATTCAGGTGAAACATTGAACTGGATTATTCTGCAAGGGAAATAATTTCACCATAGAGATACAGAGATGCTATTTGGTGTCCACAGACAATAATACCCAATGCCAGTTTTTCATTTGAATGTTCGATGCTGGTCTCTTCTATTGCTAAGAGCAGCCCTGAAATTTTTTCCAAGCTTTCCCCGCTCCTGTTCAACTGGCCTCTGGCAAGAAATCATTAACTAAAGAAAGTTTCTTGCTGTCTTCAGGGTAAAGTCCAATCCACTCAACAGAAGAGACTGAATTACATTAGGACCTTGAGCGTGAGATAAGACCTCATTTACTGGCTGTAAATATTACTACAGGAGT
>NW_015271102.1:0-383 GCF_001447785.1 Gekko japonicus
GCTCCTGCAGGAAATTACCCCTGATCCTGACTATAAAACTCTGCTTCCATATAAATCTGACTGCACACACAGAAAAAAGCAAAGGTTCAACTTTTCAACAAAGTGTGGGGAACAGGAAGTGTGAGCCATTTGTACTTCCTGTTCCCTCACCGCCTCCTTATGTAACAGCAGAAGCTCCCGGCAGCTGCTGCGCCACCTGTGATGTTCTGGTTGGCCCATTTGGAAATCCAACACCCTTCATGAGAGAACAAGATACTTTTCTGCTGATTAAATATGCTCCCTCAGTGCTTTCCTTTGAAATCTCTGTGGGATTACGTAAATCCAAGCACCTTTTTTCCCCCAGAAGTGAATCGTTGAGATGAAGTGGGGGAAAGAAGAAGGGG
>NW_015271103.1:0-383 GCF_001447785.1 Gekko japonicus
CCTGGAGCTTTTCAGATTGGGAAGATGGGACAGTGAGGAAGGTTGAAGACCCTCCTCTCCCCATGCCACAGTCCTGATGAGAACTGGATCCCCACAGTACTGTGGGTTCCCATGGGGAACTTGTAGCTGCCATCTGTCTTCAAATCCCTGTGGTTTTGTTACGTGATGTCTAGTTGAGACATAAGATAGTACTTCAAGAGTAAACTGGTATCATTGTGTTCCCAATCATATGTTTGACTAAACTCTGTGATCAATGTATTTGGGATCATTTATTTACTAAATAGATTATTTGGACAGTTAAATGATACACAGTACTTGGAAAAAAACATAGATCTCATCATGGGAAATTGTTTTTTAGAGAGGATGAGGAGGAGGAGATTGGA
>NW_015271104.1:0-383 GCF_001447785.1 Gekko japonicus
TTATAAAATTCAGATGGAAATCCATCAGGACCAGGAGTTTTGCCAACTTTAATTGATTTGATGGTTTCAATCACTTCTTTTTCAGATATAGGAGCATCCATATAAGTTTTATCTACTTGGGACAGTTTAGTATGAATAGGAAATTTCCCCCCTTCTTTTTGCCATATTTTCAAGTCAATAGGCTTAGCACGATATAATTCCGAATAATATTCCTGGAATCTTTTTGTAATTTCAGTGGTTTGGGTAACAACAACTTCACTTGCTGTTTTAATAGCTGGTATGTTTCTAGACAGTTTTTGCTCTTTCACTTTATGTGCTAACAACTTGAGAGATCTCGGGGATTTGATCCAATACTTTTGTTTTATATAAAGTAATTGTTTTTT
>NW_015271105.1:0-383 GCF_001447785.1 Gekko japonicus
CACACACACACAAAATACTCACAAAAATACACAGGACAGGGAGGGAGGGAGGAATATGTATGGGTGGGGCGGAACAGCAAAATTATTTATCAGTTTACTGAGAGTATCCAAACAGTATCAGGCATCGGATCCCAGTAACTCTTGCCACCATTCTCGTAAGTTAGGCCAGTCTTATTACCTCCATATGTTGGGAGTGGGGGCACTGGCACATTTCCCCATAGTTACCAAGCAGGGGCAGCATTGCGATGTTTTAAATATGGTCCTTTGTCCTGTCAAAAGGCAGAATAAAACAGCAACTGAGACGTTCACTCTTTTTCGTCTTGCATGGTGTTACGGAACCCGAGTTGCAGGTGCAGAATTTAATCTACGCTTTTGGTACATGT
>NW_015271106.1:0-384 GCF_001447785.1 Gekko japonicus
GTTCAGTCTGCGGCATCTCCAGTTAAAAGGTTCAGAAATAAGTAATTTGGAAGGCCTCTTTCTGAGACCCTGGAGAGCAGCTGCCAATGGGCAGAACTGACCTTACTAGACCAATGGCTTGAATGCATGTGTTTATGTGTCTTTTCCCTGTTCTCTGGCAATGACAAAAGGAGCACATCACACCACCTAATGAAGTCATAATGCTCATCATCCAATTTTTTCCATCCCACCAGGTGTCCAAGACCACAGCATGATCACAAGTATGGAATGCCTATTAAAAGAAGAGCCTGTTGGACCAGACCAGTAGTCCATTCAGTCCAGCATACTGTTTCACACAGAGGCCGACCAGTGACTTGAGGGCTGACAACAGGGCACAGAGGCTGA
>NW_015271107.1:0-383 GCF_001447785.1 Gekko japonicus
TCCATCTACACCTTCTGGCTAATAGCCACGGAATGTTTCCATATGTGATTCAATTTTTATAAAAGTTGTTTTTAATTTGGTCAATCAAGAGACATAAACAGCATGCATTTGACAGAATAAATTTGAGATATTACACGGAAACCAACTTGTCCGGCAGCAGGGGTAAAAACGTATGCATCACCTACAGAAGGTTTGTTTATTGTACTCTCTGCATTAAGTGTAACAGCCAACATTGTGTATTGCTTCAAAAGGATAGGTCTTGAACAGAAATGTAATGCATGGATGCTTTTAGAACATTTGTGGTTAATTAAAATTTCACCATTCAGCATCCATTGTCAAACATTTAACAACTGTGACAGTTTGATCACTCATTATTTTGCTAA
>NW_015271108.1:0-384 GCF_001447785.1 Gekko japonicus
CCAGAGGTCACCATGACTTCCAGGTTCGCAAGTGTGTACACACACAAACAACAACTAAAACTAGTATACTGTTAAGGAGCAGCAGAAACTCATCCTTCTGGTAGATTGGCATCTATACAGCATATCTAGTAAACAAGCTGCTGCACTGTATACCTGCTGTGCAAAGAAAAGAATCCGAGGAAAAATCAAATGTGGTCGCTGTCCTGACCGAGAAACAATGACTGAGGCATGGCAACAACTCACACGCGAATACACCTTGCCAGCATTATCTTCACATACCCAACGGCAAGTTTCCCTGCTACATTTTGCAAGTCGGCCCCTCCAAAGGGAATGTTCCAGCGCTGGCCTTAGACCAGTTAAGAACATAGGAAGAGCCCTGCTGGA
>NW_015271109.1:0-383 GCF_001447785.1 Gekko japonicus
CCCCCCCCCTTCCTGATCCGGGCCTGCGGCGCCAGGAAGCCAGAGCGCGTTCACTCCGCCTGCGCGTCGTAATTCGCACCCCCGGCTTTCTTCAGCTCGCCCTTGATGTAGTCTTCGTCCAGTTCCTTGTGGTCGCTGATCACGAACTCTTTGGCAAAATTCTACAGAAAGCAGAAAAGGGAAACTAACTGAAAGCGATATTAGGAAAGGGGAGGGAGGGGCATCGGGGCGGAGGGGTCAGAGCAGGCCATCGCCAGTCTCGTCTCGTCTGTGGGCAGTTTAGAGAACAGGGAGTGGGCACCGTCACAGAACGGCTGCTGTGGAATACTGGGTCCGATCCCCAAAAGTAGGGATATTAGAATCATAGCGTTGGAAGGGACCTC
>NW_015271110.1:0-383 GCF_001447785.1 Gekko japonicus
CTTCTTTATTCTGGTCTTGATAGCTGTAGGTGCAAAGACTGAGACTCACTCTTCAGCCATTTGAAACCTCGGTATCTCTGGCTTGTAAAACGGAAAGCTGAGGTTACAGGGAAGTGGAATTCTGTGCCCTCTGCACATTCTGCAGTCGCTCACTAAACCAAACACCTAGAATTGCCCCATCCCCCTGTTATTTTCTTATCTCTAAATCACTAATCCGGACGCAGTCCTAGTCATCTAATGTCAAGTTGAGCAGGTGGAAGGACCTGTCATGAAAAAGTCATGAAATGATGGAATTTGGCTGTGAAAAGACTTACAAGGCTACCTGTGTAGTTCTACCGACCATTCTAAGTGCTGGGGCAGTCATACGCTTGTTAGAAAAAAAA
>NW_015271111.1:0-383 GCF_001447785.1 Gekko japonicus
TTGATATTACATTGCTTTATGTCTGACATTTCTCTTTACAGATGTAAACTGCAGGTCTTTATGCTGGACATAAAGGAATGTAATATCAAATTGGCCACTAGAGGGAACAAAACATGTAGAACAGAAAGAACAAAAAACAACCCTGAAGCAGCAGGAACGCACAAGTGAGCAAAATGAGAATGCAGAAAGCCCATTGCTTTTCTGGGTTAAACTGTATTCTCCCTGCTTGGGAGTGGAAGGAAGGAAGGCATTCTTATCCACCTTGGATGTTCATCACTTCCCATTAGATAGCCTGGGAGAATCTGAAATGGTTCACTCTTGCCAAGGCCAGTAGGATTAAATCCCTGTAGTTACCCTGTGAGCCAATTTGGTGTAGTGGTTAA
>NW_015271112.1:0-383 GCF_001447785.1 Gekko japonicus
AGTTCCCATCACACGTGCAAAAAGTCCATTGTATTAAAGGATCATTTCAAAAGTAAGCCAACCTTTAGCGACTCTACATGTGTTGACACATCGTAACAGTTGCACATGATCAGTAAATCCAGTGTTGTGCAATTAAAGAGAGAACTGATTGTCCCAAACCACTACCGCTGAAGTCAGAGACTGGAACAGAAGAGGCTTGGCGCCTGCCTTGTATGCTGAGTGGAATAAAGGGCCAGGCAGAGGTGGTAGATTGGTCAACTGTACCCCTTGGAGCTGCAAGTGAAGAGCTGCATTTTGAAAGATCCTTTGACAGGACAGTCTCTGCATATTTTAAACTAGCACAGCAGAGAGAAAGGCTTAGCATGGTTGACACAGAGAGTATT
>NW_015271113.1:0-384 GCF_001447785.1 Gekko japonicus
CGGTTTCGTGATCCTGTTTTTTGAGGATTCTTGTGTGAAATCGGTCTAAGTCTTTTCACACCTTCTGGGAGAGATTAATGAGGGGCAAAGGATTAAAAAAACCCCACCCCCTCCAGTTATTTGCTGATTAAGCTTTTCTTGGAGTATGCAGTACAGATAATGTCTTGGAGATAATATAGATATAAACATAGAGAATAACAGTGTGACAAGACTAGATAAAGGCAGCATAATGACACAGGACTTTGGCAACATGAGGGTATAGGTCTTCTATAATCAATCAAATTTTGCCATGAGTTAATTCAGCCACATGGGTCTAAATCAGCATACTATACCAAAGACTTCCACATCAAGACAGGGTTTAAGATTGCCAACTGCAGTTCAGGA
>NW_015271114.1:0-383 GCF_001447785.1 Gekko japonicus
ATCTATCGTCATCTGTCATCTATCTAATAGCCAGAAGTTCTTTTCTTTGTTTTGTAAAACAGTTGCAGTTCCTATTCATGCATATGTGAGAAGCACATAAGCCACTCCATGTAGATATTCCCTTGGTTGCCTTCCCATTTTCTGAACTTGCTTCCATTGTGGGGCCTGGTTCCTGATGACTGGCTTGGCACTGATGCATTCGCTGATCATTTTAAGACTCACCATGAGACATAGGGGAATGGGCATCTCTGTACATTTTTGCTGAAATCTTGGGTCTGACTGAGGCATTTTGGTCTAGGTGCCATCATGGTGGACTACCTAAGCCTTTCTATTTTCCCCCTAGATCTGCCCACAGTTATTTATTTATTTATTGGATTTATACC
>NW_015271115.1:0-383 GCF_001447785.1 Gekko japonicus
GATGCCTCTGATATGAGGCCTGCCATAATTAACTAAGCACTCCTTTACATGCCAAGGATGTATGTAAACAAGGGCAAACAACAAGGTCTGCTACCTCTCAGCCTTATCATGGGACAGGGGCTTATCTTGAAAGAAAGGCTGCCTGCGTTTGGCTCACTTCCAGCAACAGGTTATCAGTCCCACCACACCTCTGATGCAAGAAGGTGGTGGGAAAGATCCATCATCTTTTGAAATGAGGGGGTTCTTTCTGAGACTCAATGAGTAAGAAACAAAAGAAGAACGGGTCTGTCTATGATGATGCAAGAAGGACAAGGAAGCATGAAATTGGACAATGCCGCAGGCAATAAGTAAAAGCAGTTTGATGGATTAGTTTTTCCTCCTGA
>NW_015271116.1:0-383 GCF_001447785.1 Gekko japonicus
TAAGTATAATATAGTTGCTATCATTAACATTTCTTACTTTCCGCCTTTGGTGTCAATGGCTAAACGAGAGTCATCATCAATTGGTTCATAATTCTTGGACCAGATAAATTTAGAGTCTGGAGACATCTGATCACATTCAAAGTTCAGTGAAATTACTCCATTGTCATCTACTTCAACAACAACTTCTTTTGTTCCTGAAAAATCAAAGGAACAGAATAAAATAGCTGGCATATATGCTGAGTCTAAATAAAGCCATTTTCTTAAACAAGAAAAAGTTGACCTCTTTCCAAATACCCCAATAATATAATTAATATTTTAAGATTATGGGCATGAAACTGGAGGCCAGGGAAGAGGGGAGGATCCTGGCTACCTGCTTCTTAGCT
>NW_015271117.1:0-383 GCF_001447785.1 Gekko japonicus
TCTCAGCAAATCTACCCCACAGAGTTGTGACAACAAAATGGGATCTCCCCACGTATGCCACCTTGAGCGCTGCAGTGGAAGTGTGAGATACCCCAATGGTTAGTAGTTGTTAGGATTGGCAGCCCCCTACTTAGAATCCTGGGAAGTTTCTGCATTTCCTCCCATACTGCTGATAACCCTCACTCGGCATGAAGGTAATTGTAGGGGTAATTCAAGAAAGGATCATAATTCAGTGTTGCAAATTATGCATGTGGCTAGGCCTTTCCTGTTGTCAGTGAGAAAAGATGTTCCTTATGCATTCACAGAATTCTGCTCTTCTGCATCCAGAAACAGGACACTGGCACATACAGTGGTTAGGGTTACCAAACTCCAGGTGGTGGCTG
>NW_015271118.1:0-383 GCF_001447785.1 Gekko japonicus
GGGGATTGAAGCTCACCAGGGTAACCCGGCAGCAGTATGAAGCGCTTACCAAATCCATCCATTTAACTCTCAACGCCGGTACTCAAAAAGTCTTCTTTTCATTTGCTCCCACAGCTGCTGAAAAGAAATGCATGATTGCAACTAACAACTCAAAACATTCAGGGACTGACTAAATCCATCACTGCGGCTGGGTGTTAGCGAAGGAGGACGGCAAGGTGAAAGGAGAACAGTTCCTACTCAATAACATTCACGTGGGTGAAACGGATGGCAGAGAATTCTTGGGGACATCTGGAATGCATTAATTTTATGGTATGTTTCATATCACAGGCAGGTACTTTGAACTGAAAAGCTGGTAGCAACGCTGCACCTCCCCCTGGGTGGGC
>NW_015271119.1:0-383 GCF_001447785.1 Gekko japonicus
GGTACCAGACCTCCTGCCTCCTTTTCCATAGAGTGGAACAGCAAGACAATAAGGCAAGGTCATTCTGGTGGAGAGGATGCCGCCATAACTTTGACCTCGACTTGCTCCTCACCTTCTTGGGTGTGTTTCTAGTCCCTACCAGTCGTATCTATTGTTTACAGCCCTGGCTTTGACACCAGTAAGGCCATAACTCTTGTTTCCTCTTTTCCTTTCACATGACTGGTGTCGTTTAACTTCCTTGTCACATGCTCAGTGGCTCTTAGGTGTGGAAAGGTGGACAGCCACTGGCTTAGGATGAAGAGAGACCTACCTCCTTCCATGTGGGGATGTGGTTGTTCCTGCTGTAGGGTGAGTTCCACTTCTGCCCACCATCTCTTTTTCTG
>NW_015271120.1:0-383 GCF_001447785.1 Gekko japonicus
AAAATGGAGCACTCCTGTCTGCAGTTCGCCTGATTATTTAAGGTGTCCTCATGGCTGGCTGCAGCCCATTGTTTGAAAAGGATAAATTTTAGAAGCTCAGAAACATCAGAAACATAACTTACAACTCTCCCCACCCTTGGTGGATAAGATTTATATGGAGTAATGGCTGTGCCAGAAATCTTTGCCTTACTTCTTAAAACATAAATTTATGGTGGTTGTAAGATCAGCTTTTACTTCTCTTTCTGAGATATATATATATTTATTTGTTTTATGGGCCATTTGGAAGAGGTGAGCGTTCAAAGGGCAATGTGGATGTTATGGATTATTCTGAATATTTTGGAACAGATTGTCTTAAAAATGACCCATATGCTAAGAAAGGCCTC
>NW_015271121.1:0-383 GCF_001447785.1 Gekko japonicus
TCTGCATGCCAAGCAGATGCTCTGCCCATAAGCTACAGCCCCTCCCATAATCTGCATATTTATTACAAGCACCTCAACCCAAATAACACATAGTATAGAACTTGTTCACAATTATTATGGATTGATTGTAGTTTGGGAATTCCATCCTAGATGAATAGAAAAACACATTCATGGACAGAATTGGTAAATGATTTTTGTTCGGAGCTGAGGCTGAACAAAGTACAATCTGACCTGGCTTCATTTTCTAAAATAAGACTTCAGTGCCTCTGAGATACAACAGAGTGCAGAAAAATATTTTTAAAGCTAATTTTAAAGCACCTGGAGATCCCCGACTATTACAGTTGATCTCCGGGCGACCCAGACCAGTTCCCCTGGAGAAAATG
>NW_015271122.1:0-383 GCF_001447785.1 Gekko japonicus
GAAGAAGTGTGCATGCCCATGAAAGCTCAGAACTTGAATAAAGCTTTGTTGGTCCTAAAAGGCCACTGGACTCTAACTTTGTTCTCAGAATCTATGCTCCTGGGGCCTGCTGCATGAAGCCCCCCCCCCAGATCCTAGACCTTGGGGCCCTCTGCAAGGCAAGCATGTGCTTTTTCACTGCTCCTTCACCATGATGAACCTTCAAGATCCCTTACCATCTCTCTATGTGTAACCCTGTCCCTCAAACCTAACTGCCTATCCCCCTCAAAGAGCATTGATCTATCTAGCTAATTGCTTCCTGATCCTAAGATCCCTTCCTGTCCCTAAGATCCCTTACCTAACTGCTCCAACAGGGTGTCTGCCTCTTTAGAAGAAGAGAAGAA
>NW_015271123.1:0-383 GCF_001447785.1 Gekko japonicus
CTCTTAACCACTACACCAGACTGGTTCTCGAAGCCCCCAAGTCAACCCCAGAAGGTGATTTATGGATCTGTTGTGCCTTCACACAGACTAAATAATGCACACTCAATCCGCTTTCGATGCACTTTGCGTCTGGATCTGACTGAACGCAATGGCAAGGTCCACCTGCAGACAGTCGCCGGCGTGGATTGAAACTGCGTGATTCGGCGCGTGTGAAAGTGCCCGCTTCTCTTGCAAGCAAGTGCCTCTTTGCTCCAGGGCACTCCAGCCAATATGCAACACCAAACTTGCCCTGTTGAAGCGGCAAACCTGGCTCTGAACGGCGCCTTCCCCGCCCTCCCCAGCTCTGTCACCTTCTGAAGGCTGGGGGGAGAGATATCCTACCC
>NW_015271124.1:0-383 GCF_001447785.1 Gekko japonicus
CCCCGGTGGCTGATCGAATCTATCGATTCAGTGCATTTAAGTTTGCAACCTTAGATATGTATTAGATTAGAAGTTCAAAAGTGCAGCAGGGTAATTTGTTGAAGCATATCGACCTGAGCAGTGCAGGCATATTTGCTGGGGAAGCTCCCCTAAAGGTTGTCTGATTTCTTTTGGGAACTTTCTGTTTGTTAAGCACTGGTGTGAAAACCTACAAGTAAAGTTGGATAGTCGAGCTACTTCTCAAGAAAAGAGAAAAACAGGCATGGAAGCACCTTATCCTTCCTTAGAAATTTTGAAATCCGAGGGTGAGGGACTCTGTTCTAAGGAACTATGTTTAGGAGTGGAACATTTGTCACTCACTATATGCAGAAAAGTCACAGGGG
>NW_015271125.1:0-383 GCF_001447785.1 Gekko japonicus
CTCTCTTGAATAGCCATCTCTTGAATAGCCATGATGAAGCCCCAGGAAACAGCCCATACCACCTATGGGTTGGGTTTACAGCAGTGGCATTGATAGGAATGCTTCCCAAAGGGCACCTTTTGTGACTCAGCTCCCCAAACAGTACATGTCCTAGATGACAGAAACCTATTCTGACTCAGCGTGGAATTGTTTATAACCCCCCCCCTCCATCAACCCAATCAACTTGTTGTATGGCTCCTTGACAACAGTTGTCTTGGCAATGCAACATCCCTTGTTGGGTGAGACAAATGTATGCATACATTAATAAGGCGGCCGAAAAAAGCTTTGTCAGGATCTTGGCCAATGGGTGGGGAAAGCCCAAAGTGGGTATGACTCAGAGCTTT
>NW_015271126.1:0-383 GCF_001447785.1 Gekko japonicus
ACATGCCAACTGAAAGTGAGATACCTTTTTGCAAAGGCTGAGGTGCCTTGTAACCTAATCAAAATCTAAAGCTAGATAGTGAGATCTAGGTCTTGCTGACAGACCTAAAAACCTTAAAAAGTACCTGACTTTTGAGACTTAAAGCATCTTTAATTTTTTGTGGTTTTTTTAAAGTGCTCCTTTAGAACTAAAACAACACTTAGGACATTCTGGCTAGGGCCATGGCATCTGTTTGGCATTTGGGCACCAGTTTTAACTCCCCTCCCAAGATCTCCAGTGAAAAAGACCAGTCAATAGATAATGAGACAGACCTCTGCGTTAGACCCCAGAAAGCTGTTACCAGTCAAAACAGACAATACTGACCTTGGTAGATCAGTGGTTGG
>NW_015271127.1:0-383 GCF_001447785.1 Gekko japonicus
TCCTCCTCCTCCCAGCTTCCCAGGAGAGATGCTGTATCTTTACACCTCAGAAATAAATCTAAGTTCCCAGCCTGCTGGCACCTCCCTAAGGAGGCCAGCATGACCATATCTTACACTATAGCCTATAGATCTGGTGATCTGAAGATCTGCTTTCCACACTTCTATCTTTTAATATCGTATAACCTCTAAGCCTGGTGACAAGTCCTGGTGGGCCCGAAAGCTTGGGTTTGTCTTAATAAAAGGATGGACACAGTTCCTTTCTTGGGGGCAGAGGATTGCCCCCCCCTTGGCTCCTGCCCACTGCCCGCCTGCTGTCCGGTGTGAGGAAATCCCCCCTCCAAAAAACCAACGTCGTTGGAAATAAATAAAACTTGGAAATGACA
>NW_015271128.1:0-383 GCF_001447785.1 Gekko japonicus
TGGCAAAAGGCAAAGCCAAGGTTTCCGCAGCATAATAGTCAACGAAAATGGAAAGAGGGTGGTCTTACAGTACCAAATCTTTTGATAGACAGCCACGCAACAGGATTGGACTGGTTAACTTTTGGGGGGAATGATAAAGGCACACAGGTGGCTGCAAACTGAGCAATCATTTCATTGGAATTCCACTTCGGGGCTGGTTGACCTCGTCCAAACTGGAAAGACGGAGACATTATAGAAATTGCAATGTTTATATAGATCATATTATAGAAACTTGGGATACAATTAGCAGCCAGTTATCACCTCGATTCTCCCCATTAGGATCTGCGGGTAGAGAACTAGGTCCTAGGGCTGGATGAACAAACAGGCAGGGGTCATTTCCTGCA
>NW_015271129.1:0-383 GCF_001447785.1 Gekko japonicus
TCTGAAGAACCACAAAGTTCAAAAGAGATCGAAATCCCATGCACACATTTACACTGGAGAAAGACACTTTCAAAACTGAAGGAGGAGAGGAAAGGAGAGGAAGAATTCCATGTGGTCCAAGAGCTTGCAATCGGTATGACCTATTTCCGATTGGTTAAGAAAGAGCTTAGATTGTACCAATTTCAGTCTGAAGAAAGTTAGGGGGAGCTCGCCCCCTCTCGACAACAGATGTCGTCAATCATTTGTCCCACTGTATTTTTGTACTGCTAATAGAATAAGAACGCTGTGTATTTCACCCATATGTTGTCCCAAACTCGGCCCTTGTTCCGTGTGACGTACGCTCTTCATATGAAGCTTGCTATCAGATGGAATCATAATGAAGT
>NW_015271130.1:0-383 GCF_001447785.1 Gekko japonicus
TGTGGTATAGACAGTAACATGTAGTTTGGAGAATGTTTTCATGTGGAAGCTTCTGTGGACCTCAACATGGTAGCAGGAGGAACAAGATCAAAAGCTGTAAGCAATTTGTGTAGGGGAGGGGGGAACTGGCATGCCCCCATTTTTAACAGGAGGACAACATTCTAATTGGTACCAGACATTTTCTAACAATGGGAAAAGAAACACATTGCCTTTATCTGAGTTTGACCACTGGTCTGTCTGCCACCATATCAGCTCTGTTCACTGCCACTGGCCCTCTTTGTGTCTCAGGACAGCTCTTCATACCATGGCCCGGATCCAGTGGTAATTGCCACTAACAGAAGGACTTCTTGCCTCCCTGTTTCTGCAGCTCAAAATGCTGCCCA
>NW_015271131.1:0-383 GCF_001447785.1 Gekko japonicus
GCTCTTCCTTTGGAGGAAGAGCCACTGAAGTAGGAGGAAGGCTTCCAACTTCAGCATATTGCTATGATACATTCCAGGGGTTTATTCTCTCACCCATAATATAAAAAATTGGAGTCACCCAATAAAGTTGATCAGCAGTGCAGGTTCAGACTGATAAAATAACGTATTTCTTAATATAATGCATAGCTAATGCAATTTACTGCCAGAAGAAATGGTGATGGCAAACAGCTGAGATATTCAAAGAGGAGGACAAGCCTCTCAATGGCTGCAAGGCCATAATGGAACCTCTATACTCAGAGGCAGTATGACACTGAGTATTGTTGTTTTTGTGTGGGAAAGGACTAGCACCTTAATGCCCAAGCAGCAGGCTTGTCAGGCACATC
>NW_015271132.1:0-384 GCF_001447785.1 Gekko japonicus
CACTAACTCAGCTTAGAGGGAACACATATGGAGAGGGAGGTTGTATATATAACAACACAATGAAGAAAGCCATATACATATATATCCCCTCCGTTTTTGAAGAGCCCGTGCTATTTCCAGCCTTCTCCCTCTCCTTCCTTTGCACGTAAACAGACTCTCACTAATGACCTGCCCACCGTGGCCACATCCTGTTTTCCAGCATCGCCAACTGCCACAGTAAATTGCAGGTTTCCATTATTGCCTGCCTCCAGACGCTCAAGGTAACCCTGGTCCACTTTAAATAGCCCTCCAGGGCAACTGGGGCCAGACGAGGAAGGGGGGGAGACGGGAAAGGAATGAAGGCAAGAGAAATGAGGGAACATCAGAACATAAGAGAAGCCAATG
>NW_015271133.1:0-383 GCF_001447785.1 Gekko japonicus
TTAGTCTCTCCAATCCGTCTACCTTGGACTCCTCTCCCACCCCCACAAGTGTCCTTGCATTCCTCCGCTGAAGACACAGCCAGGTGCCCGGAATCCATCCATCCATCCGTTTGCCGAAAACACCTTCATCTAAATGTAAATGCTACTTCTCTGCCTGAGGCTTTTTTCTCGTTCTCTCTGGGAAACGGATACGAGGTAATGGGCTCCCGATCAATTTTTATTCATGTCAAGGAAAAGCTTTCTCCTAATGCTTATTTGAAATGTATTGTTCTAGGATGATAGAAGCAAGCCCCTTCGGTTTTTTTGGATTGGGAGGAGAGGGAAAGTAATGAGAAATTGTCACCTTTCAGACAGGGATGGGGAGAAGTCCCAGAGGGGGCTGG
>NW_015271134.1:0-383 GCF_001447785.1 Gekko japonicus
ATGCCAGGAAGAAATACTGTCCCACAGTTGGAAGGAGGATGCCTGCCCATGATTCTAAAAACCAGCGGAGAAAAATCTGCGTGTATCTTTTTGAGCGTAACAAAGAAATGTGCCATCTCCTGTCCCAGGTGTCCTAAGTTCAGGAAAGACTGTGATGATGTCTTATTCTGAAACTTCCAGCAAAGGAGGATGATCCAGCAGGCTGCAGTTGCTTTTCACTGGCACATCTAATCCTGATTTTCCTTTTGCCAGGGTTTGACAGGTCCCATTGGTCCTCCTGGTCCTTCTGGTCCCAATGGTGAGAAGGTAAGAGAACCTGTTTCCAGCTTGGTTATACTTTACTAGATGGCTTGGAGAGGAAAGGCTTTGAGAATCCTGTGTCT
>NW_015271135.1:0-383 GCF_001447785.1 Gekko japonicus
ACTTAACTGAACATTAGAATGTTAACAACAACAACACGTAGCTTTCCACTTTTTCTATCCCTTTCTTAATACAAAACATGCTACAGTCAATGCTTAATTCCTAAATAGAGAGAAAGCTCTATCGGTGAGTGATTACCAGGTCTGTTCGCACTGTCTTCCATTACTCAGTGGTGATGGAAAGACACGCTGCACAGACACTGAGGAATGTTCACCATAATTACTGTTCTGTCTGTTCCCAGGCTGAGCAAAGGCTAAAATGAAGCTCTCGGCAAAGCGCCGAATCAGAATATGTGCAGGGAGGGTCTTGAGTGGCGGCAAAGAGTGAAATGAATGTTGTTTAAGGGTCACACTTGCAGCTACATTACATTTCCTTGAATATAATA
>NW_015271136.1:0-383 GCF_001447785.1 Gekko japonicus
ACTAACTCAGCTTAGAGGGAACACGCGGGCCTGACTCATCGTCTTGGGCTGTGGCTTTTGCTTTCTCATCAGGATTTCTTCTCCACGGGCCTGAAAGGGAGAGGACAGATCAGGTTAATCGCTTAGCCGCTCCAATAATCCCTCCTCCAGACCCCCTGACATTGGACAGCGGAAAGGAAAAAGCCTCATTTTTCATGACAGGCCAAACTGCTGTGTGGGGTGATTGCAATGAAGTTTAATGACCCGGCTTGCCCTGGTAAAGGATGTTGCAAGTATCTGGGCGTTACATTTCTGTTTACCCCCAAACACACTTCTGCATTCAGGTGGAACAAAGGAACTCCTCTTTAGTTATTTATTGGAAGTAGAGTTGGCTGCCTCCAGGT
>NW_015271137.1:0-383 GCF_001447785.1 Gekko japonicus
TCCCAACCTGGATCTGGATCTGGCAACCCAACCCCGCCATCCCCCACTGATGGGGAGGGGGGATCTGGCAACTCTACCCAGCACTCAAGAGTCTCCTCAGCTGACAGCCAGGCTCCTGCAACAGCTTTCATCTCTTTGTGACGTCAGCCTGACAAGGCACTCCCGATCTGTGCCAAGTTTACATTCCTCTCGCTTTGCCAGCCATGATAACATCCCGCCTGCCTGCCTGCCAGCTCCCTACATAGAGAGTCTGTGCTCTGGTAAACAACCTTTTCCTGCCTGCAGGAAAGTCCCTCACCCAGTCTCCACCTGAGCTTTCAAGAAGACGGAGGCAGCAAAAGCATCCTTACCGGAGAGAAGGCTCGGCAGCAGATGTCACTCAG
>NW_015271138.1:0-383 GCF_001447785.1 Gekko japonicus
GGGGGGGGGGCAGACTGGGGGGCCCCTGGAAGTTTTTCTCCTGGAGCATGTTTCCCTTCCTGCCAGCTGGGAGGCATCGCCTCATGTGAGTCTGCAGGCAGGCAGGCAGTAGGATCCATGCACGTGGGACGTTGAGGTGTCAGACCCACGTTGTTTCGTGTGTGTGGTCCATGACTGTTATAGCCTCTGCAGCCCCTGGGCCATGTTGGCTTCCCAGGGCTGTGGCCACTCCATTCTCTTGCATGCAGATCCTTAAATTTATTTTAGAGATAAAGCTGTGAATGTTTTACGTAATGCGTATCTACCCTCATTAAGAGCCAGTAGTGTCACAGGAGAGGCTGCGATCACACAAATTCAATAATCCACTTTCAATCCACTTTCCA
>NW_015271139.1:0-383 GCF_001447785.1 Gekko japonicus
AAAATTCATGATGAACTTTAGTTTATGAGTTGACTCATGCCCATCCCTACTAACAAATCCTCTCACCAAATCCAAATGGCTATGGCAGCAATCCTAAATGAGAACGCTTTTCTGGGATTAAGCCACATTAAACAAAATGGGATGTATTTCTGTGTGGACCTTCTTAGGATGGCTTTCTATCTACATTTTAGTGCTTATGAATAGTTAGCATCAGAAAAGCATGCACTGAGTGGAAGCAGTTAGTTTTAGATTCAGAAGTTTTTACTTATTTATAATTAATTATTTATAAATAACTCCCTTAAACTACTCATGATACCCTTCAGACACCCTGCCATGCTAACAGTCACAGTAGTTAAGAGAGATTTTTTAAGGATCACTTGAGC
>NW_015271140.1:0-383 GCF_001447785.1 Gekko japonicus
TTCAGACCAACACGGCGACCCACCTCAATATAAACCAAAAATCCATGCACAGCATTAAAAGGTGGGATTTCATTTAAAAGCCCAGGCAAAAAAAGAATGCCTTAACCTAGTACATGAATACCAACAAAGTAGGTACCAAGGTGATCCCATACAGGAGGGCATTTCAGACAGGGGCCACCAACTGAGGAAGCCCTGGCTCTAGCTGTCTTCTACCTCACCTCTGAGGATGGAGCAGGGGCTGTACCTGGGGGACAGGCTGAGCACTGACCTTAATTTTGCGGATACACAGTGCAGGAGGCCCTTCACATACTCCATCCCCAAATCACTTAGGGGAAGGGTTGCTGAGCGTTTGGCACGTGGGCCAGGTGTTGCAGCACTGGAAC
>NW_015271141.1:0-383 GCF_001447785.1 Gekko japonicus
CTTAACCACTCGAGCCACCGCAGCTCCGTTTTAATAACTACACGCGTGCGTAAAGTGTCTTGGTGGTTTGTCTTTATTACTGGACTGCAGCGGCACATGGTTGGCTGTCGTGCCGTGGTGTCCAGTTGCGACTGGAGGCCAGTCCACACAGGGGATGTGTTGCCCCCCGCAGGGATCAGAATGGTAAAGCATAGCAAATTGTTTACTGTATCTTTAAACGTATAATGAATTCTGGGAACTGTAGTTCCAGTAACCTGAAGGTCAGTCGGTCAGAAGTAGGCTTCCTGATTGGTTCTATATAGTCTCCTTTTCCTGTAATAATCTAGCCCGGGGAAGCTGGTTTATTGAACCCCTTCCTCCTATTGTTCTGTAAATCCCTTGGC
>NW_015271142.1:0-383 GCF_001447785.1 Gekko japonicus
AAGAATTTATTAGAGCTTTATAGATCCCTTGGGCAGGAGGTGGAATTTGAAAAACCCTGTATAGATCCCCTGAAGAGGCTTTACTGAGAAATGCGTAGGGATCTATAAAGCTCTGATAAACACTTTCACTCTATTCCTGCTTTTTTCTTTTCCCCCTGTATCAGTATAAGGCAGATCCATGTGTACCTAAAACACTTACAACTGTGCAAGTAACTGCCTTGAACACCAGCGGGAACTTCAGGACTGTCTTCAACGGCTGGCCCACAATAGCATGAACTTGGAAAACGTAAAGGCCCCAACTGAGTTCAGAAGGGAAACTGGACTGAGATGGTTTGAGGAGGAGGAGGGAAGAGGAGAGAAGAGGAGGAGGTTGGATTTATACC
>NW_015271143.1:0-383 GCF_001447785.1 Gekko japonicus
CAAGGCTTCTAAAAACAGGAAGGAGACCCCTTACCTTTTCTCGTAAGTGGAGCTCAGCAGGCCTCCGTCGGGTCCTTTGGGGATCACACCCACCCAGATCTGGTGCTTGTCAATGACGTGTGGATTTTCCAAACAAACCGGGAAAGGTCTGAAGGAGAAAGACGCTCATGTCACCCAACACGCTAGCTTGGCAGGCCTTTGCTGCTTATTTCTGAGGAACGGATCTGTTACCCATTGCCACCGGACACCAACGTGACAGGTAATTAATTTATTTATTATCATTTATTATTTGCATTTATATCCCGCCGATCCCGCGGGCAAGCTCAGGGCAAGTAGCATCACTGAACTAAATACAATTTCAGTTGGAAACATTAAACATTAAA
>NW_015271144.1:0-383 GCF_001447785.1 Gekko japonicus
CCTGGAGGAAATGGCAGGTTTGGAGGGTGCAGTCCACCACACCCCTGGCTGAGCTCCCTCTCCTCTCCCAAATCCCCAGGAATTCTCCGACCACACGTACCCGGCAGAGTCATGAGCACGTCGCAGTTCTCTGTGGGCACCGTCTTCATCCAGGACTTGTGCGACATGACGTAGCGCCCGGCCTGCAGCAGCCGCCTGCCAAACAGCTTGTCTGTGGGGAAAGCAAGGAGCACGGCTGAAAGCACGGAGGGTGAGAAGAGGCGAGGGGGCGGCCCACTCCCCACGCGGATCCTGCTCCTCAGGAACCTACAAGCTGCAGCATCTTCGCCACTTGCGGAAGAACCACTGGCCCCGTTTCCTTTTCCAGCCTCAGGTCGTTGCTG
>NW_015271145.1:0-383 GCF_001447785.1 Gekko japonicus
AGATGTCCTGCTGGATCAGACCAGTGGTCTCCTTGGCCAGCATCCTGAAGGGCCAGCAGGGCATAGATATCAAGGCCTCCCCCTGATATGTCTTTCTAGCACTGGTGTTCTGAGTCTCATGTTAGCTCCATTTAAGTATAAAATGAAACCATGGTTTATTTCAACGACGGATAGCTTGTGAAGCCAGATCATTCATTTATTCAGATTCAGGTTTACTTCAAGAATGCTGGTTTCTTTGCCTCCAGGTTAGGCACTCATCTCTATAGTCGGGGAGTATGCAAGGACAGTGCCGTGGTACAAGCCAGGATGTCCACAACCATCTATGAAACCACAGATGAGACCAACTATGGTTAATGAACTACCTTCAAATCATGAGGATAGAT
>NW_015271146.1:0-383 GCF_001447785.1 Gekko japonicus
GGCCTTTGCTGCTGCCTCTGTACCACATGTAGAAAGCTATTCAGGCTTACATTAATGTCAAGGAGGACCTTATACTGAAGTATCCTTGGACTCCACATCCCAGAATCATTAGCTACATCCTTTTTTCTACTGTATCTGAAATCCATATGTCATAGGCACTCTGGGCAAGTCTCGTGGAAAGTGCCTGGGAATATGTCAACTTTTCTTTTGTTGTGTGACAGAATAGACATCACAATCTAGAGAATTTTAAGAAGCTCAGGGGAAGCAGTGGAAGCCCATTCTCAGTAACCAAATGCTCCACATAAATATGCCACACGGGTTTCATTTAGATCATTCAAATAGCTATTTACTATTTGCCTCTGAATATGGAGGTTCCTTTTAGT
>NW_015271147.1:0-383 GCF_001447785.1 Gekko japonicus
AAACTCTCTGTTGAAATGCAAATTTCATTTCCCCCCCTTTGTTGGCTATTAAGAGGTGAGGTTACTAGGAAACAATTAAAAGACTTCTACAACTGTCAAGCACAGTTCAGGAAAAACAAGTGTTACGCAGCTCAGTCCTGTGTGTGTTTACCCAGAAGGCAATACTACTGATCTCAGTGGATTTACTCTCAAGATAAGTGTGCATATAAAATCTCCCACACAAAAGCACATGGTGAAAGAAGCTTGAATGATTGAGCAAGAGGGCAAACAAACCACCCATACACTCTGTGCTATGCATAACCCCAATATAAATAGCAAGATCAAATGGCCAAAGATTTAAGATTACATTTATGCTGCTACTAGGAATAAGGCCCATTGTGGAA
>NW_015271148.1:0-383 GCF_001447785.1 Gekko japonicus
CTCTCTGGCCCTTCACACAGGGGATCCTCACCGGTGGGCACTGGAGGGCAGGGGAAGGGCCAAGAGGCACTGGGGTCCAAAGCCAGGACCACCGGGAAGGAAATGTGGCCCTGCTGCCCCGCTGCTCCAGTTCCTGAGAGGCGCCCAGAAGGACCCTCTGAGAGGGCTCTGCCTGTCCACGTCCGGTACAGAGATGGCACCAAGTGGGGGGTGGGTGGGGGGTGGGGAGCATTGCTGGCCTGCACAGAACCCAGTGCGACTTCTTCAGGCTATTGGTCGGCTGCAGTCCCTGCGCCCCCCCCCAGCTCCTTTAACCCTTCCCCTCCACATGTCTGGGCCCAGGGTGGGACTTTCCTGCATTCTTGGTGCTTGGGGGTGGGGGG
>NW_015271149.1:0-383 GCF_001447785.1 Gekko japonicus
GTGTGTGGTTTGTTCTTCCATATAATGTAAACAACACACACACACACTTGCAGTAAACTGTTTCATGTTTACACAAGCATCTTATTTGCAGCTGAAGCCACATCAGAGGCCGCACTGTGTATAGCCTCTTCACATTCATTAGGGCAGTTGCTTACCTAGCACCGAGATTTCAAGTTACCAGCAGTCGCATCATCAAAATCCCGAGGAAGCCCCTCAGAGACATGCAGTCTGGCTAATAAGCTGCAGTGGGACACTGGGCACTTCCTGCTGTCTCTGCCGCTCTGCGTTTTCTCTCTCTCGACAACAGTTAAGTTCTTTGGCCTGCAAATGAGCAGTCAGCAGATGATCTCTGTGTGCATGCCAGAGGGGAGAGGGAGTATTTT
>NW_015271150.1:0-383 GCF_001447785.1 Gekko japonicus
TTTTTTTTATATGCCTTGTTTTACTGCAAATCCTATTAAAATAAACTCTGTTGTTAGATGCTGGGAGTAATTGGATCCAATACTTCACAGCTGAAAAAAAATAAGTTAGCTCCTGTTTTGAAGGCTTTTAAGCAGAAAGGAAATTGACACTGGAGGAGGAGGAGGAGGAAGTAAACTCCATTAAGAGAAAATGCATACTATAGCAAACAGTGTTATCACTGGAAACTCCCATGCGTGTACTTGGGAAAATTCACACTGAAAATGGATTGGATTGTGAAGTGTTATTTTGTAGCTTTGTCACTTTCCACAGTTAATATCAATAATAATAAAAATACGAAGAATAATAATAAACACATTAATAATATATAAAATAATGCTCAGAG
>NW_015271151.1:0-383 GCF_001447785.1 Gekko japonicus
TATTGCCTCCTGCTACCTGGCTGACAGTTTCTCACATTATCCCAGCAGCTTCAGTGATGCTTCTATGCCTCTGATTTCTGTAGTTTCATTTACGAGATAATCAATGAAAATATAAAGCCTCTGGTGGACTACCCAACATGACTGGTGATCTATATTCAGTTTGGTGTGTGATGTGTTGAGTGCTATATTAAGACCCTGGTAGTGCTCTCCAAAATCTGTTGATTTTAATAGTGGAAAGCAGGATAAAACCCAGTTATTCAGGCTAATTCTTGAGTATTGTCAGATCTGTTTTTAAGATAAATATGAATCCTTAAGGTCAACAGGTCAAGCCACCCTGAGCCTGCTCTGGCAGGATAGGATGGGATATAAATTAGAATATAAAT
>NW_015271152.1:0-383 GCF_001447785.1 Gekko japonicus
AAGGCCATTAAGTCCAGAGTCTAAAATTAACTGAGTACATTATTGGTGGGAAGTGAGACACAGAGAAGTTAGCTGGCTTTTCCTAAAACAGCAATAAGCCTGTGGTTTTCACCCTTTCTAAACTGAGGGTTCTTCTATAACCCCCAGGATGCAACCTCAAACAGATTATCATGGTACTAGTGGTGCCAGAAACTAGGTTTAACTTTAGGACTGACGAGGAACAAGAGGATGAAAGGGGAAGCACAGTGCAGTTGTGATTGTGGAAGAAGACAGAGGAGTGATTTCATCCTCTTGTCCTTCAACGTTCCAGTCCTTCCCAACCTGTACGCCTGGGGCTCCATGTACGTCCTGCAACCTCGCAAATTATCTTTCTGGTGGTTGAA
>NW_015271153.1:0-383 GCF_001447785.1 Gekko japonicus
ACAACCCTGGCATCAGTGCACAGCCCGGCTTTGTTTATTCTGCTCAGATGCATGAGCGTAAAGCTTTGTGAGTGACAAATTCGGTGTCGTATTTCCCCGAATGCCAAACGATAAACACCATTCTTCTGGTTGATGGACTGCAGAAGCAGCAGGGTGGCATTGGGTTCATTTTCCATGAGGCGGGTATGGAATTAGTAATGCTGTGACAAGCTACAGCTGCAGAAGGAGGGTGTTTCTAGGGCCTCACAGAGTACATTGCTTATTTCTGTCTGTGGGAGCAGCCCACATGTGTGAGAGGGAGGAGAAGCAAGAGGTGTGAGATTGCATTGTAAACCAGAATAATGTGGTATGAAATGATACCATTTTGACTGTGCACCTGTGAG
>NW_015271154.1:0-383 GCF_001447785.1 Gekko japonicus
GGATGATTGCAGGGTAGCTGGGGAAAGTGCTGTGGCCGTCGCCTGACAGAATCAAACCTTCTGACAGTCATCCTTCTTTATTCCTTAGTTTCCAAAAAAACCCACCCATCCCTTCAGGAGTTCCTGGTTAGTAGCAGTAATGGATACTATATTGTATAGTGTGCGTAACATGTGTGTATTATATGCAAGTGTGTATAGATGTATAGCATTCATCTCCATGGTATGGCATAGCTTCATGATTCATGGTTACGTGTAAGTAGCATTCAAAATACATCTCCAAGCAGCATCCAACAGAAAGAAGGTGGAGAAACAGGCCTGTGTGCCATTCTGTTTCGGTCAGTGTTGAAATGTGTCCCCAGACCTTCTCCTCCCACTTTGCTCTT
>NW_015271155.1:0-383 GCF_001447785.1 Gekko japonicus
AATGGGGTTTAAGCTGCAGGCATTTTCTTTGGGAGGGGCATAAAAACAATTTCCCCATATTATGCATGTTTTTCATTTTTGGAATTGTAAGCTGCTTTGAGCCACAAGAGAACGATGGGGTATAAATATTTTAGTTAATAAGAGGGGAATGGTTTCTCCTGACTTTGAGCTATACCCTCCTGTGCCACCTCTGTCTTGGTTCTCAAGGATCCTGTGCCATGCAAGACCATCTTTTGAGGAGTGGGACATACAGGGAGAAAGAAGATGGAGAGATCCTTTCAGTAAAGGCATTCCATTTACAATTCACTGGATGCAATCCTGTATACACAGATTCCTCTGGGAAATGATAGATTAAAGTGGGCAGCCATGTTGTTCTGAAGCAA
>NW_015271156.1:0-383 GCF_001447785.1 Gekko japonicus
CAGGGCCTCTGGTGACGGTGATCCTTTGGGTATCTCGATTCCAGGCGTTTCATAAACAGCTGTTTGAATTCGGCCTGGAATCAAATAGGCAACTAGTGAACAAGCTCTTTTATAAAACTAGTGAGATGGGATCCTGGTGCTTAACATCTGTCAGCAACCTTGCTCAGTAGCATTTTGCGGCAGAAATGAGGAACAAGGTGTTCACAAAAAACATCAAGTGGGGCGGGGGGATGCTCCGTTCACCTTCCATGAACACATGTGACTTGCACACTTTCCCGCACATATGTGCTTAGATAGTAAGTATACATGGTGAAGTGCGTATATAAACAGATGCGATATCACAATATACAGAAAAGCTATCGAAACGAAGATCACAATCTGGA
>NW_015271157.1:0-383 GCF_001447785.1 Gekko japonicus
GGGCCAGTCCATTCACTCTCATTCTAACATACCTCACAGCATTGTTGAAAGGATAAAATGGAGAGAAGAATGATATACACCATTCTGACATCCTTGGAGAAAGGGACAGATAAAAAGTACTAAATGTATACATGGTTCATCATTGGTGCTGCTTCTGTATGGCTCTTTCAGGTCTGTCTGTCTGTCTGTCTGTCTATCATCTCAAAGCCCCATAACCTTTATTGTCTATTTATTTGATTTTACCTACAAAAAGAAAAGGACAACAGAAACACTGTGAAACTGGAAAAGACCATATACACTATTGAATTTCTTGTCCCACTTTTACCTCATTCTGAGTATACATCTTTTATTCAATTTTCCATCAGTTTTGTGAAAAAATGTTT
>NW_015271158.1:0-383 GCF_001447785.1 Gekko japonicus
TTAGTCTGGTGTCTCAGCTGTGACCCTTCCTCCTTGAGGGACTTTGCTAGGAGTTTAGCCTCCTGACAGAGTATAGAACCCATATGGCATTGCTCTCAGCTTCACTGACACCCACAAATCCCCTCACCATGTTAAGTTTTGAATCTAAGAGGTCCCCCCCCATATTGCTCAAGGCAAACTCCAACACAATACTACACAATACTTCCTAATGGAGGCAGTTCGCACACACTGAGTTACCTGGTACTGAGGGCATGATTACATGCTTGTGCCTGACTCAGGTCAGCCTGACCTGAGTTCAAGTATGAGAGCCTGGTAGGGTCTGGGAAGAGGACTATAAAGTTTAGAATCAATTCTGACGAACATTTCATGGGGCTACACATGCC
>NW_015271159.1:0-383 GCF_001447785.1 Gekko japonicus
TTGAAGAACAGATGGTGGAAGAAGCACGTGGGGGGCAGGAAATGAATTCATAGACACCATAGAGGCCGTGGATTCACATTGGGGATCAATATGCTGGCAGTTACAGCACGGTCCAACAGGCAGGAGAATTTTAGGAGTTCTCTTGTGTTGTTTTGTAGATGGAGGCTTTGAGTTGCTGTTGGGAATGAAAAGTGAGGTATGAATGTCACCATTTAATCAGTCTGCAATATTCCCTGCTGTTCTATGTTATTCCCTGGGACAACTCAAGTAATGAAGGTGAGAACAGAGAATCCACCACAGATGGATTTCTTGTATTAGATGACTACTTCTTACAGTTGTTGATTTGCTTATGGCTGTTTTTATGAATGATTTTAACTGTATTT
>NW_015271160.1:0-383 GCF_001447785.1 Gekko japonicus
ACACTGTGAGTTTGCATCCCAGTTGAAACACCAGTACTAGCAGGGTATCAGAGGTTATTGTGTTGTACTGACATCTTAGATACCACACCTAAATGCAGATTCTGAAGGAGGTGTCATAGATCAGTTTTGTAGAGCACGTTTTGCATGTGGAACAGGGATATATGAAACCACTTCCTTCATTTCTGTGGATATTTCTTGCTAGATGGACACAAATATTCATCAACATTTGCTAGAGATACCCGGGTTATGTACTCTAAAGCAGCAATCTATTGTCCCAAATGGCTTGATAACAGAGACAGAGTGTGTTTCTAACTGCTTCCATGGATACATGTGGCTATGGCGATTAGTGTGTACCATATTTTAACCTGGTAAATTATAGACAA
>NW_015271161.1:0-383 GCF_001447785.1 Gekko japonicus
CACCCATGGGCACCACGTTGGGGACCTATGGCTTAAGGGGATATGTTCCAAATCTTGGAGCTTTCTTGTCTTGAACAACTGAGGCTTGTGGGGCAAAGAATGGAGCCAACAACTTAAAATGGGAAGAAGTAGGAAACAGTGGCCGATGCCAGCAAAAGCATCATGGTGGTGATTCAACAAAACAGGAAGCTGGACAGAGCCAAGACCATGGTCAGCTCCCACACAATGAGGGCCAGAAATCTACCTCAAGACTAAGTAGATTTCTCTAAAGGGCTTCGCTCTGTCTTGGAATCTTGC
This sequence comes from Gekko japonicus, assembly GCF_001447785.1. Taxonomy (NCBI): domain Eukaryota; kingdom Metazoa; phylum Chordata; class Lepidosauria; order Squamata; family Gekkonidae; genus Gekko; species Gekko japonicus. The sequence continues at coordinate 298 of NW_015271161.1, forward strand.
ACTCTTTTAGCATGTGTTTTCTTGGTGGCCCTTCTGATATTTCACATGATGGCGAGTAAGTAGGGATGGGCACAAACCAGCTCACA
>NW_015271162.1:0-383 GCF_001447785.1 Gekko japonicus
CAGCGTCTTAACCACTTGAGCCAAAGCAACTCCTCAAGCTAAGGTACCAGGGCACCATGTGAGCAGTCGTCCCTTTGGTATGTATGTTTGTTGGTATTCTGCCAGCTCTACAGGTTTTGACTGCTCCCGTGGAGCCAATATTAATCAAGAGGCTGCTCAAAGATGGCAAAGGGCATGGCCTAGACCCTGACAGTTCCTGAAAGCCACCGTTTATCAGGATCCAATTAGTGTCACCTATATCGGCCTTCAGAGCCTTCTGCGGCGTGGCAAGTGTGTGGGTGCGGACACACCACTAAATCCAGACTCTAGAAACCAACTGTTCTACAAAAGTGGGGCAGTGGAATTCTAACACCAAACACAAATGCAACTTTTGCTAATCCAGA
>NW_015271163.1:0-383 GCF_001447785.1 Gekko japonicus
AGGTTAACTGTTTTCTGTTGTATGTTTTAATATTTTATACTACCATAAGTGAAGAAAAGAAGGGCGCCTGGAAGAAACAACAGAGGGAAGAGGAACTGATGCTGATACCGCCTATGACGGGGACAAATCTGAAGACGCAAAATGGAAATATGGTATCTATGGCCCCTTGGGCATCATGGTTAGGAACTGCTTTTACACGGAAAATGCTTGTTTATCCTGCTTTATTTACAGGGGCTTATGAATCAGTGTACCCCATTGAGTGGATATGTAGTAAAATCTGGCTATTAGAAGACTATCAATTTACCCTAAAGTTGCTATGACTACTCAACCTGTAAACTTTATTTCTTTGAATTGTAGGGGTCTGAATAATTATATTAAAAAAA
>NW_015271164.1:0-383 GCF_001447785.1 Gekko japonicus
ACAAAAACCACAATTGTCAGGGTCAGTCTACCAATTTGGATGCACTGTGAGGGCTTTCCCTTTCCATTCCATGTGCAGGGGCATATTGCCTCTCCTCCCCCAGTCCAGAGCCAAAAGTGCATTACAGTGCATAGACGAATCTCTCGGGAATGTGGACTCCGCATTTATTTCAATGGACCACAAGCAGATTCTCTTGTCGAGCTGCTTCCTCCATTGCAATGAATGGGAAACCTTTGAAGGAGCCATGTCAGTGCATCTCAGCACCCCAGAGAATAAGAAAGGTGTTTGTAGACGCTGTTTGAGAAACCAGCATGGGAATTCCATGTGCAACCATGAAGCATTCGTTGTTTTATTTCCTACTAGAAATAATGCCCGTTGCGGAA
>NW_015271165.1:0-383 GCF_001447785.1 Gekko japonicus
CTGGATGCAGCTGAGTGGCTTTATTTCGGTCTGTGAAATGTTGGAGGGTATGTCTGTGTGGAAGGGATATTTATTCGGAGGGGTATTCTGTGATGTGAGCCTCCCCCCTGGAATCTAGTGCAGCTCAGATGCAGGTTTCTCACCGCGGTGTGACTTTTATGAGCCTTTCTCTCCATGGTGCTGGGTTTCCAGAACTGAATTCAACTTGGCTGGCCCTTCCAGGCGACCATGGCTCGACACCATAGTCAATGTGCTCCAGCTTCATTTGGAACGCTTATCACAAACTTGGGTGTCGCCAGTTCTGGTGGTTTCCCAAACGGATGTCACTTCAGTTAATATTACGTTGAAAGCAGACACATCCAGGGCTGTTTTTGGGCAGGAAC
>NW_015271166.1:0-383 GCF_001447785.1 Gekko japonicus
CCCGAGTTCCCTGGGAAGCCTACCGCCCCCTCCGCTATGGCCAAGGGGGACCTGGCAGAGGTTATAACTGCTGCGTCAGGGACGGAGAATTAATGTTCAACTGCGGGGTTAAAAATTACCCTGCCGCGCTGAGCGAAGGGCTGGGGCTCTTTGGGCCAAGGAGAAAGGGTGAGGTCACCGCGGCTCTGGGTCTCAGGCGAGCCGTTTGGTTGCCAGGTTGGGTCCCCGGAGCAGCCGCGGCGGGAGGGAGAGGAGGGAGGCAGCCGGGTCCCTGAGCGGACAGGTGACGTCTTCCTTCCTTCCAGGGCCTTGGTGTGAAGCCGGGCCTTCGGGGAGACCTCTCCACTCCGCTTGGGAGCAACGCTCCCTCTCAGCTGTGGAGT
>NW_015271167.1:0-383 GCF_001447785.1 Gekko japonicus
CATAGAGTTGATTTGAAAACCCACATGGGCTTTCTCTGGATCAAAAACTTTCCAATATTTTTCATTAACAGCTTGGAGAATGGAGTAGGTAGTGTGCTAATCAAATTCATGACTAACATATAGCTGGGAATGTACACCAATGCTTTGGAGGATTGGTTCAGGCTAGAGTCTCCATTTGATGGATTGGAGAAGTGGGCTGAAAAGTCGGAAATCAATGCAGTGAAATCTAATATACAGAAATAGTTCACATAGGAAAGAATAATTAAATACACAAATGGAGAGCATAGTTGGCAGACAGCAGCAGATATAGCTGACAAGAGAAAGACGGACTGGCTTCTTTGCATAATACCCTGTTTCTCAGCAATGGACAGCACCAGATTATT
>NW_015271168.1:0-383 GCF_001447785.1 Gekko japonicus
AGGATCAATCATATGGCAGGTAGCGGGGGTGGGGGGGCGGAGGGGGCTTAAAAAATAAAAATAAAAAAATAAAATGTGAGGGTTTTGTGGTGGTTATTTTTGCTTTCCAGAGCAGGACCAAGCTAGAACTGGTTTTTGAAGTCGGCGAGACCCGTAGAGACGCAGGGGGCTAACTGGGCGAAGGAATTACTCGGGAGTTATGACTAGCCGGGTTTACCGAAGCAGCAGATGAACCCGTTGTGAATCGGCAAAAGTGTGGTTGTGAGGGGACGGCTGAGCGGCACCTTGGCCTACCCGCCTCTGTCGGTTTTGAAGTTGAGGCTCGCTTAAGTTACTAGTCCTCAAGAGGTGGCTTTATTTATTTATTAATCCTATTTGTACCC
>NW_015271169.1:0-383 GCF_001447785.1 Gekko japonicus
CTGCTTATGAAAGCTGTTATTTTTATGTTCTTTAAATTTAATAAAAAGTTAAATTAAAAAAAACGATGCTACCAGACATTTACTTCAGGGTCCCTGCCTGAGGTCATCAACCCCCCTAAGAAGAAAAGTATGAAACAGCAGCAAGTGAAATGAGTTTTTTAAAATCTCCATACTTACAGGAGCTCCAGGGAAGCCAGCAGGACCAGGGGGCCCATGTTCTCCTCTGTCTCCCTGGGAATTACAAACATAGCGGAGAGAGAAGAGTCAAAACAGCCCATAATTGAAGCATAAATACAGCACCAAGAATGTCATTCTTAACTCACTCAGCTGTGTTAATTTGGACCCTTTTAAATGGGAGGCCTCTGTTCCTATGGGTTCTTATC
>NW_015271170.1:0-383 GCF_001447785.1 Gekko japonicus
CCTTCTATCTGGAATGGTCATCCTCTTCCGCCAAGCGGGCAGTTTCAGGAGGGATGCACATGAAGTGGTGAAGGAGGCAGGGTTTGGGGGACACCCGCCAAGCCAGCCAGTTCAGCCAAATCAACCTTGGTGGTCAATGGGGTGACAGAAACCACAGCCAGATCGCCCTCACAGCCTTCTCCAAATCCCAAAAGGGCCCAAGGTTGAGCACTCCTAGAGAGTAGGGATCTCCACTGGAGAATCCTCAGCATCTTCACCAAATTACACCCCGAGATTATTGGGGAGTGGCAAAGCTAAATCATTAAAACCCGGAGTAGCCCTGTTAGTCCGCTGCAGCAAAAACAAACAGGAGCATTGCGACCAATGCTCCTTCTAAGCTGTGG
>NW_015271171.1:0-383 GCF_001447785.1 Gekko japonicus
GGAACTGCAAAAGCTTGTACTGACAGGAAGCATTTGCTGACAGGAATCAAAGGTGACCTGTCTATTAACAGCTTTGACAAGTTGCTTTCTCTGAGCATGAGGAGGATTCAAGATGCAACACAACTATTGTGAGGCAACAGTAGGAAAAAGCACACAAAAGAAATGCTTGTTTCCTTTGAAGAGGCAACCTGCTACTCAGGGAGTCTGCTGGTATGGGCCATTAAAACTACAGTTAATATGTTACAGATGTTAACTTAATAATAAAAAAAGCCTATCAATCTCTAACCAAAACATGACTGCAGATAGTAGACCCCTCACTCTCCCAGATTGTTGTATAAATGGTTAGAATAGAAGACCTCTATTTTGCCCACAACTGACACAAA
>NW_015271172.1:0-383 GCF_001447785.1 Gekko japonicus
TGCATAAACTAGATTCTTCTTTGGGTTTACATGGAACTGTGTAGGGCAGTTGTCATCCCTCGAAAAAGCACAGCTTCCCTGCCTCTGCTGGCCCTGATGGGGTTCAAAGGCGGGATATAAATCTCCGAAATACACACGGCCATCCCCACTAGCTGTGTTAGGTCCTGGCCGCCACCCGCATGGGCTGAAACGGACTCCAGGGGACTGAATGCATCTCAGGGCCAAAACACAACACCTGAGCACCTGTACAATCCGGGAGCCAGTCTTGACTCAGTTTTCTACACCCTATGAATACACAATGCAAATCTACTTTATTTACACAACATTTCCTTTATTGGCAATCAGTGCTACAATTTCCTTGACCGCTTTCCTAGACTGCAGCA
>NW_015271173.1:0-383 GCF_001447785.1 Gekko japonicus
ACGGGCATTTAATTTTAGCAATGTTCAGGAGACAGACGTTGTTGCCTGTAATAACTGTAGTATTCATTCTGCAGTACCTGACGGTCCTGGTGGGATGATGGCATGCGCCACCACCTCCGCCGCCTCCACTCCAACCTGCGGGTCTTGTGCGACACGTGGCTGCCTGTTCCTTGGACGTGCGTCCTCTGCAGTAAAGGAAGTAGTGATACGTCTTGAAGGATTCTCCTCATTCCCTTGTTGCCATGCACATGGAGAGCATTAAAATTGCTGGCCATTTAGAAAACCTAACCGCTATAACCTGTAACTTCAGTAATTGTGAATACATGCAAAGCATAAGCTTATAAACTCATTCATTTCATGAAAATGCACTTATGGTGCTCGGT
>NW_015271174.1:0-383 GCF_001447785.1 Gekko japonicus
ACCACCAGGAGATGTTGATTAATAGATTGCAAATTCCTGCAGGTCTCATATGGGGAGCGGTGGTCCCGAAGACTGGGGGTTTTTTTGGGGGGGGGAACATATGCTTTTTAGGATGTGATAAATGTTGCTGTTTTAATTCTTTTTATAATGAAGCTTTTAAGATCTCCAGCGTTCCAAGGAGGTTTTGGACAGGCCGCAGGAAGGATTTGGACTGTGGCTCTTCCCTCTGGCTTGTTTCATGTCCTCGGTGGTTTATCCACTCGGCTCTCATTATTAGTTATCTGATATGACTGCGCTATGTTTCTCTTGTAAGCCATCTGGCCTGCTTCCCTAATTAGAAGGGTGGGATATAAATCTTCTTAATAAATAAGTAACTTTTAAAG
>NW_015271175.1:0-383 GCF_001447785.1 Gekko japonicus
TTCCTGCCCGTGTGCCCGCAGCCATTGTTTATCTTTGTGTGCACCATGCTTTTTCACCCTCCATTCCTCATATTTATATACTGCTCTTCTTCTCACAAGCTCAGAACCTAATGTATCATCTCCATCCTCACATCAACTCAATAAGGCAGATTAGACTGAAAGAGTGAGTGACTGGCCCGTTTCCTCTTCCCTCTCCTTAATAAAAAGGCTGTGAATTTCATAGGGGCACCTTGTCATCTCCCTGGGTCCCAGGGTAACCACAATACCTGCAGTGTTGTTCCCATAGACCCTCCCCACTCCGTCATTCTTAGCAACTCTGGTTGAAGAGGATAAAATAATATAGATTTGCAATAAAACACGCTGAAAAGTACGCAGACGGAGAG
>NW_015271176.1:0-383 GCF_001447785.1 Gekko japonicus
TGTGTGTGTATTTGACATGCCACATATTTGAGGCTGTATGAAGTTGATTGAGAGAGAGAAGGTAATATATTTATGTGTTTGTTTCTTTATTTAAACCATTTTTACCCTGTTGTGATATGTCAGGCTACTTGGCCTCAGAGTTGGAGGAGGGGGTGTTCTCTTTTATCTAGATCCTCCTCCTTTCTGCTCTTGACCAGTTTCAGTTGAACTACGACTCAGGAAGTCTCCTCTGTGGCTGACTCCCTCCTTTGCCATACATAATATATGAAAATCAATGCCTGTCCCCCATATTTCTCCATCTGCCTGTGAGGCCAGTTGTTCTTGTATGAAGAAGGAGATGAAAGATGGAACACTAATGGCTGATGCTCAATCATGGACAAGGG
>NW_015271177.1:0-383 GCF_001447785.1 Gekko japonicus
TGAGTGTTCTCAGCAGGACATAAAAACTGATCCCGTCTCAGTAGTACTGAGAACAAATAAAGATCCGAAAACTGTTGTCCTTCAGAGTGCCAACTCAAACTACAGGAACTCAACACACTCCTCCAAAGGTATGTCTGCCTGCAAGTGCTTGCCCCCAGAATCACCGCCCTTTCTCACATTTCTCACACTTGTAAAATGTGAAGATTTTTCACACCAGCCACAGCTGGAGATGAATTTAAGAATGCTTAGAAGAAAGCAGAACTCTTGACACAGAAACAGCTATGAGTAAATCACATGAACGTATGAATCGGCCTCATAACTAATCGGACCCTTGGCCCATTCTAGATCAACACTGTATTATACTCAGACTGGCAGCAGCTCTC
>NW_015271178.1:0-383 GCF_001447785.1 Gekko japonicus
AACCTGGGACTATCTGTGTGCAAAACATGTTTCAGCTATGGCCTTGCACCTGGTCATTAGTCCCATGTGATGCTGCGCAAAAACTTCCATGCTGTTTGCTTTGAAAGTCAGTTCAGGGACAAAAAACTATGTGTCTTTGTGTCTTTCAGATGAAATGCCCAACCGAACTTCTTTCACAATAACTTGAAATGAAGTGACTGCACCTCGTGGTCTTGTGTGTAACTCCACCTCCTTCAACCTAGATGGCAGTGTAACACAAGAATTGTGATCCTTTTCCCTTGAGAAGAATAAATGCCTGTGTCGAGATAATGAGAATCCAGCTAAGCCAAACTTTCATGAAGTTCTATGTTGCTTAATGTAAACAGTGAGCTTTTTTATTGATT
>NW_015271179.1:0-383 GCF_001447785.1 Gekko japonicus
CTAACTTTTCAGGAAGCCACAAACAAGGCATTAAGCCGACAGTTCCTCCCTTGCCGTTTGTCCCTGGCACATGACTGAGGCAGGTATGTGGGCGTTCTGAATCCCTTACTTCTAGGTCAATCATTTCTCGAGGTAGAGGAGTCTCTGGATACTTTTCGGGCTTGGGAAGCTGTACATCATCATCCATTTCACTTTGCAAGAAACCTGTGGGCAAATCAGAGGCATGCCAAGTAACTTTCTTATAAATATAGAATGACAAATATGGAGGACCACCCCCCATTTCCCTTTCCCTTCCCTGAAACCCCCGTAGCCTCTCCCTGTTTGCTGCTTCCTTCCCACCCCCATCCAACCTACCTTTATCTGCTCCCCTTTCTTCAGCTTTC
>NW_015271180.1:0-383 GCF_001447785.1 Gekko japonicus
CACTTGAGTCCACAGTGCTTTGAGCATGCATGGAAGTCATACTTAACTTGCATTGTGCCAGTGCAGGTGTCAATCTACAGGAGCCCAGAGTGTTTTGTATATTAATGACTACCCTGCAGGCTTTGTGACGCTGAGATATCGCTACCTGCCCCCAAGGGCCTTGGGGAGTGGAAGGTTAGGAGATCAAACTCGATAAAATAAATTAAATGGAAGTGCGGAAAAGAGTCTCTCAACCCTGTCCCATCCCCACTTTACAACTGTGAAATTAAAAGAAGCCTCTTCCTTTTCCATTACTCAAGGGTGTTCCTATGTTCAAGATCCCTGTCAGACAATTAACACTACTGCCCTAAGCTTTGTTTCTTTAGTTATTGGTATGGATTTCT
>NW_015271181.1:0-383 GCF_001447785.1 Gekko japonicus
AAAATAGCCCTGTGTAAGACTGAAAAGTTGACACTACAGTAAAAGCCCGCCCCAAGTCTACACTCCTTGTATCCTCCCTGCAGAAAGTAAGATGGACTGAGACTCAGTGAGCTCCTGAGCAGACAGCACAGCACCTCCTGTTTGGCAGCAAGACGGCTCTGCCGGAGACCCGTGAGAAGCTTTCTGTCGGATTGGAACCGGCCTCTAAAAACCACTGCCCTGTCTTGGATTCTGCCAGATGCAGCGAGGTCAATTTGCACAAGTGGAAGTGTCTCCTGGGTACAGTGCTGCCAATTGTCATCCTTGCCCCTTCCCGGTCCCGGCATACCACCCAGATCCAAACGCAGCATCCCAAGAAAATGAGCCACGTGACAGCATCCCAA
>NW_015271182.1:0-383 GCF_001447785.1 Gekko japonicus
TTTATGTTTAATGGAAATTAATATGAAAAACTTGTTACACCTGTAATCAGCACTTTATATTGATGTTGATATTGCTCCTTAATGTTATATTACTGTTATATGATTTTAAACTTTATTCATTAAAACAAACAGTTTATTATTATTTTTTAAAGTGACATGCCTGTGTTACAGTTTATATTGTGACTGCAGCGGGGGATTTCCAAACTCCAGCATGGCTGAAGGATCTTTTGCTCAGGTAAGCACCTGAACTGTATCTGAACATTTCCTGTGGGTCTTTGGAAAAATCATGACTGAGGACATTTGAAACTGTTCCAAAGGTTGCTGAGCTAGATTTCATCTCCTATCCTACGCCAGAAAGTGTAGCCTTTTTCAGGGCTCTACAG
>NW_015271183.1:0-383 GCF_001447785.1 Gekko japonicus
ACACACACACCCAAGCATATTAATACAACTTTAATTTTTAGAGCATGGAAAGGGCTTTCCTCAGACAAAACACATGGGGTATTTTCAGGGAGTGGGAGCCAACAAAATTTCTCTGTGGAGTTTTGCCTATCCCTGCCTGGCACGACAGATTCCATGGGTTTTTTGTATTTGACTTGGGCAAGTCTTACAGAGACCAGTTCCACCCTGTAGTATTCTCACCAAGCCAAGAAACGTCTGAGGTGTTCTTGTTAGTAGCAACTCTTTCTTGTACCTTCCAAATTACACTGCAATGCTCACAAAGTTTGATTTTGATTTTTTAAAACCAAGCCCCCTAAAAAAAAACTAGTAGATAGGAACAATGAAACCTTGTTAAAGTCAAACTT
>NW_015271184.1:0-383 GCF_001447785.1 Gekko japonicus
TTTTATAGCTGTGATGTTACTATCACAGATACAAAAACGTACCACTTTCTTTATTTGTTGCAGCTTCTAGAGAAAACCAGCAACAATTTGGAGGAGTCGGATGCAGCTGCTACAAAAAGCCCTTTGCACTTAGCTGTAAGTATATGAATTTTAGGCTTGTGGTCTAATTCAAACTATCAAACAGACTCTCCTGGGGGGAAAAATGTGTGTAAATCTGCCTGTCACATTTGTATCCCTCTGAGGTAAATTAGTGACTTGTTCAATTTCAGTTCCTGGTTTAACGTAATACACTCTCTTTGACCTAAAAGTAGATCACCAAAAAGAGATGTGATCAGATCTGTATAGGTTAAGGCTTTGGGCTAGGTTTGCCAAGCACCAGGTGG
>NW_015271185.1:0-383 GCF_001447785.1 Gekko japonicus
GATGGTGGAAGCCAGCCCAGTTGAGCTCTGCACAAGCTGAGGCAGAGTGTGGCTCCCAGCCAAGCTCCATGTGAGGTGAGGCTGAGGGTGGTACCTGGCCAAGACCCACATAAAGCAGAGGCAGAAGTTTGCACCCAGATGAGCCCCATGGAAGGCAAGGCAGGGGGCAGTGAGGCAGGGAAGTGGGCAGTGCCCAGCTGAGTGTGTTTGAGGCAAGGAGGTGGTTCCCAGCTCAACTCAGCTGAGCCCTGCCTGAGGTAAATGAGGTGCCCAGCCAGCCTGGTCCAGGTGAGGGACGCAATACCTGGTTTGTAAAAGACAAGGGAAGCAGCACGTGGCCTGCCCAAGGCCTGCCTGAGGTGAGGAAAGCAGCAACTGGCCAG
>NW_015271186.1:0-383 GCF_001447785.1 Gekko japonicus
GCACCGGAATCCGCTGCGCCGACATAGCTCTAACTGCCAGTCAGTTCTGCAGCCGCTACTGCTGTTTTTGGCTACAATAGACAATTCCGCAACAGACAGCTTCCAACAGCGTTGGATCTAGTTCCGTTTAATCAAATGGGTCCTTACTCTATCCCTCTTCAACCCTACCACTAACTGGTTCCCTGCAGTACAAAAAATAACTCGATGGTTCTCTAATGTACAGTATGACAACCCCATTTCCTATCACTAACCCTACCAGGACCAATCCTTAACTACTCCTAGGTTGCTCCTCTGAAGGCCGTTACTGCCCTATACACTATCCTACCCTTCATAGAAGGGTTGTACCTGTATTCATTCTTATAACAACTTCATTCACAGAATGA
>NW_015271187.1:0-383 GCF_001447785.1 Gekko japonicus
TGGCTTTCGGCAAACTCCAGCTGAGGCGTCAGGCCTTGCTGCTGTTCTGCGGCCACACAAAGCACACCGCAAAGAGACTAGAGGAGGAGGCAGAGAAAACCCAGTGTCACTACAGGCACTGCAGATGGGTTTCATTCTTTTAATTACCCTTTTCCTTGTCTTGTCTTTGAGAAAGGGCTTGATTAGCGTGTACAGGGCATGGATGTACCAAGGCTGATTCACAAAATGGATGCCTCCAAAGCGAGCTGGAAAGCTGTCCTGTGGAGAAGAAAAGAATGGAAGCCAATTAATAGAGGCACCCAGTTAGATGGGCAAGCAGCAGGGCTCTAGTCAGGAGAACGTTTGCATGTTAATTGGTGCATTATGATCCAGTGTCTCCTTTA
>NW_015271188.1:0-383 GCF_001447785.1 Gekko japonicus
CTTTGAGAACCAGTCTAATGTAGTTGTTTCTTGGACTAGGACTGGGGAAAAACAGGTTGAAATCTCCATTCACCCATCAAGCTCTCCGGGATGACCTTGCATGCCTTTCTGTTCATGGTTATCCTGTGTCTACCAATACGTGCTTGTGAATTTTCTTGAGACCCAATGTTTTCTGGGTCCCATGTATGAGACCCTGTGTCTCATAATAAATGCCTGTGTGAACTAATTGTATGCTCCATGTGAGAACATTCTGTGTAGATTTCTAAATCTTCCCTTTCCCCATTTTCTCAAGAACTAGGTATAGAAAGGCAATATGAAGAGGCTCTGGGTTCACAGCTGATGTTAGTACTTTTGGTGTCACGACAGATAAAATTAGTCCATTC
>NW_015271189.1:0-384 GCF_001447785.1 Gekko japonicus
TACTCCCAACTCCAAATCATTAATGAAACTTTGATTTTCTATTTTAGAACCACTTGACAAGCCTGACAAAAAACAGCAGAAATTGTCTTTGAAACTCCCACAGCTATTTAAAAATAGCTGTCTACGTGACAGAGAGGGATGATAAGTCCAAAGTTCAGCCCCTCGGTGTTACAGAATTAGCTCCGCAGGATTCTTCGTTCCCATCCATTTCTATATGATTTGGGGGCTTGGTTTCCTCTGGAAGAGAGAGCAATGGAGACTTATACAGTCTTTGTAATATTTGGTTTGAGGACTACAGGGGAAGCTGTCTAAATTCTGCCGTGTGCCTCTTCCATTTCAGGTTTCTTGTGTAATTCAAACCCATTGAAGATAAACCCTGATTCC
>NW_015271190.1:0-383 GCF_001447785.1 Gekko japonicus
GCTCCTGCAGAAGTATTCCTTGTTTTCCTCTGATCAATAACACTGTCACCAGCTGAAATCTCCCCTGGAGCTGGGAAACTGGCACCAGTTCAAAGATCACATTTTGCGGTCTGGATTTTGAAGTGGGGATTTCAGAAGGCAACACGGAGTTCCTTCTGGCTCCAAAGAGGTGGGGGGGGCAGAGAGACAAAAACTGGGAAGTCTTGCTGGGGTGGGTGTCGGTCGCTGTGGCTCCCCGTGACCCTTGTTCTCCTCATTCAGTGGCTCAGCGGGTCCTGAAGACTGACAAGCAGCTCTTGACGGTCGGTGGGGAGAGCTACCCGTTGCGAGTCTGCCCCTCCACACCTGGCCTGGACCCCGACGAGGTAATGGGCTGGGGGGGG
>NW_015271191.1:0-383 GCF_001447785.1 Gekko japonicus
TCTCTCTCTCTCTCACCCGGACAAGGCTGTGCAACTCGAGCCCGGGATTCAATCAGTTTTATCCGGCAGTGTTGCTCCGCTTTTTGGTGTGTGTTCACTGAGCATGCCCAGCAGATTCGAGCATGCTCAAAATCAACATATGAAGCTGAAACCCTGGAAGAGTCAGCTGCTGTTGTAGGGCTTTGCTGGCCGGTGACAGACGGGGGCGGTATGAAAAGAGCACATCTGCAGTGGCAAACTGGACCAAATTGTACACGGATTTCTTAATCTGAGAGAGCCAGCACAAAAGTTAAGGTTTATTATTAGATGTTGGCTCCTCCCGATAGACTCCTGAAAATTCAGGAATCTGAGTAAACAACATTAAAACTATGAATAACGAAATA
>NW_015271192.1:0-383 GCF_001447785.1 Gekko japonicus
TACTGGTACTAGGCCAGGCCTAGTCAACTTAGTCACCTTTGGCAACATCTTTGGATTATGACAATACAGCTGTAGGCTGAGGATGCTAAGTTCTGAGAACATGGATAGTCAGAACCTCATTGGAGAAATTTCACTAGTAACAATAAGCTTCCAATGACCTGCTGGATTCTTTAGGGGGTTTCTCTGGCACTGAAAGCCAGCAGATTTCAACATTTCATTCTACCCTAAGTTTGGAAATGTGATTTAGATGGTGGAAGAAAACTATAAAGGCTACCCACCTGCCTCAAATGCTGACCTTTTCAGATATTTGTCAGGGACCAGAAAGTCTCAAAACTATCTTAAGACAAGAGCAAGTGTTCAGTAGCACCATAAAGACTAACAAA
>NW_015271193.1:0-383 GCF_001447785.1 Gekko japonicus
CCTGGGTCTATGCGTGTTCACATGTGTGTATCATGTTCATATGCATGTAAGATGTCTTCCTCTTCTTCGTGCCACCACTCCAAGTTAAGAATCTAGTCCCCATGTTACCAGTGACTTGGGGAGCACTAATGAAGACCGCTTCTAAGCATGTGTGAGGGGCAGAGTTTCCCATTACTTTCAGCCTTTTTCATGTGCATTTGTGCTTGAGTCTGAGCGAGTGATCTAAGATATGTGAGGAGGAGTTGAATCTTGGTCTGTTCTCTTAAATAGGAAGATACTTTATTGCTACCGCACAAAACAGGGAAGAGAGCGATCATGTCTACTGGTTACAGATCTAAGAAAAATAATAGGAAGTGTAATAATAGGCTAAACTTATCAATACA
>NW_015271194.1:0-383 GCF_001447785.1 Gekko japonicus
ATTCCGTTTCAGGAACTGGTTACTAACTTCCCCCCCCGGTCATTTCAGACACACCTGGTTTAGTAACCGGCTGTTAACAGAATCTATTTACCTGTTCATACAAAGCCGGTTGTCTCTGGTTTTGAAGCGTGTCTGAGGCATTGTTGACTAAAACTGCTTTCCTCAGGTCTTCGGTCTCTTCATCCGGATCTGAATTGATACAGTGGGCTGTGTAAAATGCCCCATAGTGCTTCCTCCAGTGATGGGGGTTTTGCACCCTTTTTGCCCCGACGCGCAAACTCTCCTCTTTTTTTATGCTCTATTGGGAGTGCTATAACGTTATAACAGGATGTTCTATTGGGAGCGCTATAACGGTATAATAGGATGTCAAATCAGCGTCATAG
>NW_015271195.1:0-383 GCF_001447785.1 Gekko japonicus
GAGTCAAAGCTGGGTCTCCCAGATGCTTGTTCAACACTCTCACCGCTATATCACACTGGCTCTCTTTAGAACCATAACACTTGTTAGTGACCCACTGGGATCTATCCCCCATCCTAGGACAGGATATCCTCTATCTGAAACACCCCAGGTTGCTGTATGTCTAGCTTTTGCTTGCCAATTTTCAAGGAAGGAGATATCACAGGCTTCCTAGGCAGAGTGTTTGATTGGTTAGCTGCTCTTACAGCACAAAATCAGGGGAGAATGTTTAACCCTTTCTACCTGCTTACCTTCCCTAGACATCCCTGCCCTCCCCCCACGCCTCCAGAATTAGGTTTGATTTCTTCAACCCTATGCAATTTTGCAGGGAGAGAGATTTTGGTGGG
>NW_015271196.1:0-383 GCF_001447785.1 Gekko japonicus
AGGAATTCCAAACTGACGCAAGCTGATATTTATTCAAGAGCGTCCCATTGCATTTAGGGCCAAATTTTCCAGGGAAATACCTTTGGCTCAGACACAGACCAGCTGTCCGGACATGGGAATTCTAACGAGAGAGAAGACAGCTGGTGTGTGTCTCTTCCTACCACAACGAATGTCCTAAAAGAAAGCCCCAAAGTGTCACGGGCTTCTTAGTTGCCATTGGCTGAGCTACTCTGATGTCATAGAAGGCCTGGCCAAACAGCGGTCACGGAGCAAAGAAATTTATGTTCAGTCCTGCAAGACCTTGGGCGACACTGGGATTCACTGAAGAGCATGGGAATGTAAAAATGCTACAGATTTCTGAATTGCTACAGATTTATGAATTC
>NW_015271197.1:0-383 GCF_001447785.1 Gekko japonicus
CCTCACCTCACCTCACATGGAGCTGGGCACCACCCTCTGCCTTGCTTCACCTTTCACCCAACTCAGCTGGGCACCACTGTCTGCCTCTCCTGGGGCCCGGCCAGCCTGGTGCCACCATCTGCCTCACCTTGACCAGATTGACCCTTTTGTGTGGGCCCAGCAGCCTGTGTTGTTGTGTGTCCTCTGTGTCACCTCAGGCTCACTGTGTACTGCCTCTACCACCTGGTGCAGGTTTTGCGTGGGCTGGCTGGCCCACCAGGAGTCATTCAGGTGCTCTCAATGGCCATCCCCCCCCCCCGTTTGTGAGGTAAATTAGGTTGAGAATGTGGAACTGCCCCAAAGGTCTCCCTGTGAGTTCCCACAGCAGAATGGAAATTTGAGGT
>NW_015271198.1:0-383 GCF_001447785.1 Gekko japonicus
AAAAAATCTATGAATTCTTTTCTTCCATAGTCCCAAATGACCCATAAGGAATATTTCCTAGGATTAGAGATGGCCTTTAAATTGATGCAAGACATGCCACTTCCACCTAGAAACCAGAAAGCTAACTCTAAAGGACAAGAGGTGGGTGAATTAGCACCCTCAAGCTCTATGCAATAATCTTACCTGTGGTATCTTGTAGGTGCCCATAATGGGTGCCATGTGATAAAATACACTCTCACTAGGTCCCCCAATAACAGCTACCAGATGGTTGTGGGTGCCACACTTGTAGTTAGGGGTGAATCTGCCCAGCGTGGAGAGAAGTTCCATGGAAGCATGATAGGTCCTGCTTGCACTGAAATAGCTGTTATAGATGTTGAAGCCAA
>NW_015271199.1:0-383 GCF_001447785.1 Gekko japonicus
ATCAGGGGACGGGATCGGTATCTCATGTTCAAGGAACTAAATGAAAGCCTAGAGCTCAAAGATGCACCAGAAGGGCCCCAACTGAGAGATAGCCCACCGAAGACCCGCAGACGAAGCGCGATGCCCCAGCCGGGCAATTGGAAAAAGCAGTTGCTAAAAGAGGCGGAAAAAGACTCCAAATAAACCAGCTTCCCCTTTGTTCCCCCCATATGGAAAGGGGATGGGCATCCACATTGGAGACAGGGGACCATTGTGGGTATTTTTGGTTTTAACAGTCTGGTGGGAGGGAGCATATTTGAAGTTTGTTGGAGGTTTGCGGGGTTCAAAGGTGAAGTAGATCCCAGACAGGGAAAGGGGGGGTTTGGAAGCCTGGAGATTGTGGG
>NW_015271200.1:0-383 GCF_001447785.1 Gekko japonicus
ATAAATCCAATCTCTTCCTCATCTTCTTAATGGCTTCCTATTTAGAAAAGGAACTATTTTGACATTAAAAGCTGCCCCACCTTTAAGCCGATTTGCGATTTCAACGGATCTCCTGATATTATGCACCGTCAGTGGCTAATAACGTGTCCGTAGGTTTACACAAGTCGTGATAGCTTGACCGCTTGTGTTTTTCAGACTCAAGATGACTGGAAATACGTCGCCATGGTGATCGACCGCATTTTTCTGTGGGTTTTTATTCTTGTGTGTATTCTGGGAACAGCCGGCTTGTTTCTCCAGCCTCTGATGGTTACAGATGAAGTGTGAGACAAAAGCCATCCTGTAAAAAGACAATATTTTCTTGTTTGCCGTCCAAACTTCTTAAA
>NW_015271201.1:0-383 GCF_001447785.1 Gekko japonicus
CTTTTCTGCAACTATTGTGTTAGCTGAATAGTTTCCAGCGCTATTTCAAATTGTACAGAATATATGACATTTTAGGCAGCATTTGGCTGGCCATGATTTGACCATAGGTTCTGACACTTCAGTAGATTCTCTTAACATAAAAGCTGACTGATCTGGTTCAACTTTGACTCCAATTTAGATGCAGATTAGATGACAGAAACACCATCTGGTAAGGTTTCCATGAACAGTTTTGATTTGGTTTTCTTAGATGGATATTGAGAGGATTATGGTATTTGGGAAGGCCACATCCTCTAAATTGGATAACTTCTACTTATAGTTATTAAAATCTTGCCTCAAACAAAATCATGGCTTGTTTGACCTGGACTATGAACAGCTCTGACAGA
>NW_015271202.1:0-383 GCF_001447785.1 Gekko japonicus
GACTCAAATCTAGCCCCCAATTTCAATGAACATTCAACACAAGTTGTCCTGTAGCCTCCCCAGACAACTGAAACTTTGTCCCTTTCAGACTCACAGCTGCAAGGCTTTCATATATTGTAACAGCAATAAATGGGAAGTACCTGGATATTCACAAGCTTTGCCGTTTGCTGAGGGAGCTGATTATATAAGACTCCTGAAAGAGAAAGGGAGAGGTTTATATAAAAATACCAGATCGAGCTATTGCCATTGGTGGGTCTTCTGTAACCTAAGGAGCAGTAAAGGAACTGCTGTTTTTTGGAAGCAGACTGCTCTAGAACATGGAGGTTCTCCTGTTCCTCCTTCCCCACGTCACTTTTCATGCTAAGTCTAAATACCCCTTTGGT
>NW_015271203.1:0-383 GCF_001447785.1 Gekko japonicus
AACTATTTGGAGGATCTCCTTTAGGAGGTTCTTTTTATGGGAAGAAGAAGAGGATGAACTAAAGACCATGCAGGGCTCTTCTGGAGATGATTACAGAGCCGTTTCCACCCATCCCACTGCTTCCCATAGCCTAACCTGGGACGTATTCAAAAGTCCCCTTTTTTTAATTTGTCAGGGTGGATTAGTTTTTCCGCAGCCCATTAGCCCAGCGCTGCCTGTCTTCAGCCTCTCTTGAGAGGTCCCAGCTGGCGATCCAGAGCCGACAGCCGCTGCGGGTAAGAGACACTCTACAGATGTCCAAGTCTTGTGCGGACAGCTAGAGATCTCCTTGCTGTAAAACCGCACAGCTGGGGAGATGTGTACTGGCGTTCCTCCTTCACCTG
>NW_015271204.1:0-383 GCF_001447785.1 Gekko japonicus
ATTGCAAAGGCATACCCTTCCTGGAGGATGACAACCCTTTCACGAGGGGACAGAGAACAGCCCCATGGGCTCCAGCAAGGCTGAAAAGAGTGCAAAGAAGTTGTGCTCGAATCCCACCAAGCCACAAGATCCCTCTGTGACACTGCAGGACCCTCTGGGTGAACCTGTCTTCGACTGAGTCAGACTACTGGTCTACCAAGGTCGGTATTATCTATACTGATTGGCAGTGGCTCTCCAGAGTCTCAGGTCAAGGTTATTCACATCCTCCTCTAAACAGAGATGACCTTGGGACCTTCTGCATGCAAAGCAGATATTCTACTATTGAGTCACGGACACTTGTCCAAAGGGTGATTATCCATTCCACACAGGAACAGATAAGAAGA
>NW_015271205.1:0-383 GCF_001447785.1 Gekko japonicus
GTGCCACTGGACTCAAACTTTGCTCTGTAGGATCCATCAGGTGGGTATTGGCAGCATTGGGGTACAAGATTGCAAGAGCAGGCAGGAACTCATCTGCTCCCACGGAGTGATGATGGAGGCACACTGTTTACAAATACCCTGAGTGTGTGGGGGCTAGCTATCTCCGAAAGGTAAATGGACTTTCCCCCACCCCTGGGAACAAGTGAGAATGCTCCCCCATTTCTTCTGGGAAAGGGTTGGGCTGTGACAGCATTCCTCCATGACTGCAATTAGGGTCCTGCTCAAGTCATTTAGTAAAGGTACTTCCGTTGCTTTCAGGGGATTGGGCTTGCAGAATGTGTTTAAAGATTCTCTGCTTCTCCGGTTTGCATCTTTGGTTTTAG
>NW_015271206.1:0-383 GCF_001447785.1 Gekko japonicus
CCAACCCCTTAAGCATCCCGGTCACCTTTTCCCAGTTCTGAAATATCCTTTTTTAAAACATATGTTGACCAGAATTGTACACAGGCATACCCTGAGTTATACTGTCTTCATCAGGAGGTCAGGCTGGTGTCTTCTCTCTAGCCTTTCAGGGCTGAACAAAACCTTTTCTCATCCAGGCAGCCTTCAAATTTGATTGAGAAGAGATGGCATTTGGAGGAGGTTTTGTTTTCACGGCACTGTTTAGTTCGTTTCAGTACTTTTACGGATTTAGTTGGCATTGTTTTATCTGACTTGAATGTGGAATCGCTTTGAACGATTTGAAAGGGAAAGTAGTTGACAAACCACGTGGCATATACAAGTGCTGTCAAGTTGCAACTGATTTA
>NW_015271207.1:0-383 GCF_001447785.1 Gekko japonicus
AAAAGGTTGGGGACCCCGAACTAGACAGTTAAATAATTAATTATAGAAGATATGTTCTCTTGATTATGTTTCAGGAGTACATATCTATTTTATACTGTTGTTTTGACTATACTAAAAGAATCTTTTAAAAAAAGGAAGTGCTCTCAAATGACCTTTTTTTGATATGGGTTATTTGCCTTAGGATCAACAGTGTTGAGAAATGTTTCCCACACACACACACACCCCGTTTCCTGCAGCACTGTGGTGCATTCGCGCATTTGTGCATTCGCGCACATCCCAGGTTTCCCCTAGGGTTGCCAGATGCCCAGTCCCAGAGGGGGTTTCCCTGACTGGGGGGGCCTCTTTCCGCCACCCGCCAGCTGGCCAGTGGGGGAAGCCCCGCC
>NW_015271208.1:0-383 GCF_001447785.1 Gekko japonicus
TTTTTCTACGAAATGACCCCTGAAGATGCCTTACTATGTCCCTCCCCCAGGAACTGACACAGACAATGGCCGGACCTGGGGCAAGGATCCCCGGTCTTCCTTCTCTCCGCCCTTCCCTGCAGGTCTTCCTGGCTCTCACAATCCCAGCAGCACCCGTGTCTGACCGAGGGAAAGCTCCTTCCCGAGGGGGACAGGGCCCATGTGTCCTTGCAACCGTGTGGGTCAGGAGTCTTTCAGCATCAATAGCCAGTAGAAGCAGTAATAACACCTTCAGCAACAGGGATCTCTTCACATCCCCCCACTCTCAGCAATCCCATTATCTGAAACAGGTTAGATTAAAATAACTGGGCTTCTGTAGTGATGGCCAGTTCCCTGGCGACCAC
>NW_015271209.1:0-383 GCF_001447785.1 Gekko japonicus
TTTTTATTAGTTCAGAGTTCTATTATAATAGGAAGTCGAGAAAAACCCCATAATCTCCATTGAACCCTGTGCTGAAATACTTACATGGACGCAAAGTGCATTGAATCAGTGGGATGCCTCCTAGAAAATATGGGTATTGGCATGTTGCTGCAGTTTTACAGGGTAGAATAAACACGTGGGAGGGGGAGTATAATCCAAACATGAAAAGTCAATAAAACACCTCTAAAATATTTACCCCCAAATTAATCATACTTTTCTTTTGATTATTTCTCCATTATTTTACCTCACTTGGTTGTAGGCTAAAAGCCTTAACAAAATTGCTGATCTTCTTACAAGATGAGCTTGCAGTTAAAATTCTTTATTTTATTTATTTAATTCATTTA
>NW_015271210.1:0-383 GCF_001447785.1 Gekko japonicus
GGAACCTGGATGAAGGGAGCCTCTTTGAGAAGACGAATGTTTCACCTCCAGCAGCCTGCAGTGCAGCGACGGCTTCCGCGAAGGGAACACAGCCCCACCGAGAGGCATGAAGACAAGAGGCTGTTTCAGAATTTCTAGGCGTGGGGAGACATTTTATCATGAGAATAAAAGAGTGTAAGAAATTACCAGCTGGGAAATCTCTTGCCTACTTTCCATCGTTCTCTCCCAGGAGAGGGACGCAATTAATTTTAAGATTTAAATTTAAGCCTTTTCTCTCTGGTTGCTCTGCAACAAGAGCAAAAAGGCTGAGGCTCCCTCTGCTTCGTGGTAAAACCAATTAAAAAGCCTAAGAAAACAAACAGGGGTCATTTCGTAGAAAGAGA
>NW_015271211.1:0-383 GCF_001447785.1 Gekko japonicus
GGGGGGGAGAAAAGGCTTTGTTTTTCAGAGGGGAGCAATCTAAAGCTGCAGTTCAGAAACAGCTCGCATTAGAGAAGGCCTTAGTGATGCTCCCACGGGTGGCAAGCCTGCAGGGCCACTCCCTAAATAAACAGCTTTGTGGAATGCAGCCTGGTGTTTTTTTCCTAAAAATGTGCTAACTTGAGACTCTGCTCCTGGATATTGGCTCTGGAATGTGTTGTTTGCAATGTTAACCCGTGTGTCAATGGTTCAGTCTTTCACGCCATACAGGACCGCACAGCGTCCAATAGTAACTACTATCCAAGTTGGGTCACACATACGAGTAGGTGGATTATCCGGCTGTGTGGGTGCTGCTTTTTTCTTCTGTTTCTTTGAATGCCTCT
>NW_015271212.1:0-383 GCF_001447785.1 Gekko japonicus
AATGCAACCTGCGATGCAATTATAGAGGGCGAGGTCTTTCCCTTTTCTCCGTGTGTAAAATAACATGGGCCATGGACTCCAGACCCAATGATTTCATTATTTCACTATTTATTATGAGCAGAATCTCCCATTCTTGTGCCTTTAGCAGCCATCTGAGCTAAGGTCAGCACGGGAAGCTCTTCATAACTTCAGGAGCAACATTATTGCATGTTTAAAACAAGTCCCATTGCATGTTAGAAACGTACTGTGGCATATGCATTTGTGAACTAGAACTCACTTCATCAGATACACAAATTGGGTTCTAGTTTATAGAAGCTTATGCCACTATAAATCTGTTCGTATTGCCACAAAACCCCTTGTTGTTTTTGCCATAACAGATTACC
>NW_015271213.1:0-383 GCF_001447785.1 Gekko japonicus
GGCATTATTCCACAGCAAAGCCGCAGACAAGCTGGGTGGCCACAGGCAGATAACTAGTTCTTAGCTTCTCTTTCTAATCTCATGAAACTGTGTCAGTTCCTCTCATGGGTTCATAGTGACGATAGCCAGAGGAAAAACTGAGAAAATCTCCGCAAATGGAAAATGCTGCATATGTTCAGAGCAATATGAGTAACTAGAAAGATGCCTACACTATGGTGGAACTGTGTTACCTGTCTGTCTGTTACGTTTTCTCCTACATTTCAAGGCAGAGTGGGAATGTGACCATGGATCTCCTTAGTCCAACATGCTTAGCACTACACCACACCACCATTGCTCAGTGGAAGGGCATTTGCTTGGCAGGTTCAATCCCTGGCATCTCCAGT
>NW_015271214.1:0-383 GCF_001447785.1 Gekko japonicus
GCCAGCCCCGTTTCCGGGAAGGAGCTGGATTCCATTTCCGCCTCACGCAGCCAGGGGTTCAGCAAGGAGCAGGAGACGAAGGAGGCCCAAGATGTTCTCAGCGTGGAGACGCATCGCTCCGAATCTGTGCCTAAAGATGATACTGCAGCCCAGCCCAGGTAGGGTTTTTTTGCATAGTGCTTTTGGCATTTTAGTTGTGCCATTTGTACACGAGCGTCAGGCCAGCTTTGCTGCCTCACATCAATGGTCCAGCAAGTCCAGCACCCTTTTCTGTGCACAGTGACCAATCAGATGGCCCCGCCTGTTTTCTAAAAACACTTGGCTGGCACCGTGTTGGGGCCCTCCAGTTAGGGATGTGCATTCAGTAAAGCCAAACCGGAAAA
>NW_015271215.1:0-383 GCF_001447785.1 Gekko japonicus
TGTGAGAACACACCTATGATCACATGATTTTTTTCCTTTTTTAGAGAAGGTTTGTTTTGTTTGGATTGCATGGCAAACACCAGAAACTTTTAGAAGGAATAATAATCCTAGGTTTGTTTGGGTTGGGTTGTTTTTGGGTTTTTTTGCAATCTGCATGATTCTAAATCAAATATATGAGTTGAGATGTTCTCACTATCCATCTATACAGTCTTCTAGATGTATAATTTGCATGTTGAATGGAACTGTACTGTTCGCATTTGCTGGCCTTGGCACATATTTTTATAGTGTGTCCAAAGTACTAAAGAAGAACCTGAACGTTAGAGTTGAGTCAGGAACCTATAAGATTTAGCAACTAAAACATAGATAAAATACATCTATTTTTT
>NW_015271216.1:0-383 GCF_001447785.1 Gekko japonicus
GGCTAAGATCCAGCAGCTATGAGCAGCACACACAGATCTCCTCCTGTCAGCAACGGAACTGGCTGGAGCTCATGGTTCATTGTCTTTGACACCTAGCAAAGGGACCTGGCCGCACACGCAGTTCCCTGGATTGCAGCCATAGGGTATAATTCACTTGTCAGGCACGCAAACCTCATTGAAATAAATGGGAGCAGAGGACACAGTTGAGCTAGGACTGCTCTTTGTTTAACGGGGCTTCAAAGGCAGTCTTTAGGCAGCCTGACTCACAGGACCGTTTTAGCATATTACAGCCACGGCTTCATCCGTGCTGACTTCTCACCGCCTTAGCAGATGCCGGGTCATTCGTTCCCGTGCCTCTGCAGGCTAAATGCAGCCCGGATGCA
>NW_015271217.1:0-383 GCF_001447785.1 Gekko japonicus
TTTGTGTGTGAAGTGTCAAGCATCATTTTGGGACACAGAATCCTGCCTTGAAGCACCATTTCCCTGCTGCTGGCCACAGAGGGTAGGATTGTCCCCAGAGAAGGACGTTTCCATGACCATGTCCTGTGTGAAGATTCTTGAATTTGCATGTGAGTCGCGGGAGAGTGATGCCATTGAAGGCTGAATAACTCCCCACAAAACAGCCCCCGTTTCCACCAGCCAAAGGAAGGGTGGATTTCCTCCTCTCTTCCTGCCCTTCCCCCTCCCACGTCCAGTGTTCTTGGAAACAACTGAAGGAAGTGCACAACTCTGTGAGTTCACCACATTTCCATTGCTGATGCGAAGCAGAGTTCAGTGAGGTCCCAGACTTGCCCGGTGAACGG
>NW_015271218.1:0-383 GCF_001447785.1 Gekko japonicus
AGTGAAGAGCAGGGTATAAAAACCTACTCCTCCTTCTCCTCTTCCCTTCCCTTCCCTTCTAAACTTTAGGAATAGTTTCCATACTCACTGTCCCCATCCATAAAAGCAACAGGCAAGCAGAAGCAGTGGTGGCAGGGAATCTTAGAACACAGTGCATTTTGCAGTGCCCAATCTCGTGTGTTTTAAAGGGCAGAGAACGTGACTGTCTGTTGACCGTGATGGGACCTTGGGCCATCCTAGGTTTGGGGCCAGCTATGCTCGTTACAAAAAAACTGTGCTGATTGGACCATCAGATGTGAAACCCCTGCAAAAATTTTTTAAAATAGAGATTAGTCCTGTGTGAGGATCCAATACGACCAAGATCCACTCTACATGTTAGACCC
>NW_015271219.1:0-383 GCF_001447785.1 Gekko japonicus
CACAGGGGCACCTTTTAGCTGATCTAGGATCATAACACATAAATAGTGATTGCAGTGGCACCTCCCCTACGTAATGCCCTTTCCCTTGAGGTAGCATGCTCCAACACCCACTGGTTTGGCTTACATCCTGTTTGCTGGTTGTGAACAAAGACCTGATTTTTCAGCAGTCAGCTCAATAGTTCCTTGATCTGCTCATGGGTATTCAGTGGGCTGTTTCACTATATTCCTTACTAACCACACAGTACAGTGCAATTGGTTTTTTGTGTATGTGCGTTCTTGCAGAGCCTGGTTGAGTTCTACCACCCCCAATCCTTGCTGCGTAACTGCTCTGCTTAGTAGACAGTTGTTTTGCTGGACAATCAGATCACTCACAAATCATTTAA
>NW_015271220.1:0-383 GCF_001447785.1 Gekko japonicus
CCATATACAGAGACAGTCTACCTCTCTGAGTGATGGACTTCATGCACACATCTCAATGGCCGCTGTCGAAAACCAAATTCTGAACCTTTGGGCTACTTCTCAGGAAACAAGATGTGCACCAACATCTTCCACTCATATTGCTCATGAACATCTGGTTCTCCCGCCCCTCCCTTGGCAAGTCTTTCCCTCCCCCACGCCCCCAAAAGACTCACAGGTCCCCAGTCAGAGACGGTCCACTGACGGTCACAGGGGGGCCCAGTGCAGTTTTTCTCAGCTGGTGGCCTTGGGTTGGCCTCACACAGCCTCTCTTCTTCAGAACACCGAATGTCTCTGGTCACAATGCTCCTTTCGCCACACCTGGCTGTGCACTGGGGGAGGGGGGG
>NW_015271221.1:0-383 GCF_001447785.1 Gekko japonicus
GCCAACAACAGGGCATAGAGGCCAAGGCAGAGGCCTTCCCTTGATGTTGTCTCATGGCAATGGGATTCAGAGGTTGACTATCTCTGAAAATCAGGGTTCTACTGACCCTATAATTTGTAGTGCAGTCCTAAGCAGAGTCTTCTTCTTCTAAGTCTATTGAAGTCAATAGCTTGGATTTGGCAATGTGCAGGCAGAAACACAAACAGACTTAGTGTGGTTCTACTTGTGCAAGAGTCTGTGCAACACCCAGTGCTTTCTTCCCTGTATATTATACTGCCCAGAAACTGTTTGCACAAGATCTTGTGCAAGAATAACCACAAGTGGACATACAATAAGTTTGTCTTAGCACAAGCAACTGCCACAGTCTTTTTGTGACTGATTTC
>NW_015271222.1:0-383 GCF_001447785.1 Gekko japonicus
GAATACATGTGAAACTGGCTTGGATCCTATGAATGATTTCTGCGCACACTAGATAGTCTCTGCCGCAAAACATGCTTCCTTTTTGCTAATACTTCCATTTGCACAAGACCAATGGTTTTCAGTGAGCCCTTGCACAAATGGAAGAGCTAGTGGAAAAGGAAGCCTGCTCTGCCACAGATGCCATCTAATATGCAAGGAATGCACTCAAAGGAGGATCCAAGCGATTGTCTTTTAAAATTCAGGTATTATGTCAATAAAAATAATTTCCATATAAAAGCTTGAATTTGTTTGAATATAACATTTAAACCACATGATTCCCCCCAATCAAATATTTGTAGGGTTGCCAAACTGCATGTGGGGCCTAGAGATCTCCTGCTATTACA
>NW_015271223.1:0-383 GCF_001447785.1 Gekko japonicus
TTTTTTCTACCCATTATAAGACCCTCCCAAGTCACCAAAACCCCAAAGATTTGGATAAGCTCCTAGCTACAGAGTTGAAAGTCAGACTAATCTTCAAAAATTCTACTTTTGTCTACCCCATAATAAAGACTTTGTGAATCTACAAACCAGTCACTGAGATTAATCAGTTAATTTCTGACACTACGGTAGAGTGGTATGAATAAAAAATATAAGCATTTTAATTTTTCTGCAAACAATTCTGTCTGAAATCTGTTGCTCAATTGTCATAATGGGAAAGAAAGTTACTTGAATTCTGTTGCCAAACCAAACAACACCAACAATTAATTTTTTAAAAATTTATCAGACCATATCACCATTTATTTATTTATTTAATTTATAACCCG
>NW_015271224.1:0-383 GCF_001447785.1 Gekko japonicus
AAAAAATCAGTTGCCGCTACAGAGTAGGAACGGACGTGCCATATGGCACGGGAGCCAGGGTTGTCATCTTCTTCACCGGGCTCTCCGGATCAAAAACTAGTGACAGTGAGATCCTGCCTTCTGTTTGCTGACTTCCTCCGGGATCACTAATGCTTCATCTCGGAGCTCTTTTCGATCAGCCATCCCATCTATGCAAATACGCACGAGACAAATGGGTTGAAGCCCTTTCTTCACTAGCAGTGGCTGATATATTTTCTTTGGCCTCCCAAATCAATATCCCTTTAAATAGTTATTTACAAAGCCGGCATTGCCAGCAGTGGTGTCGTCAATCAAGCTCGCAGTCCGAGATCTGGTAACAATGAAGCATCTGCGGTTGGGCACAC
>NW_015271225.1:0-383 GCF_001447785.1 Gekko japonicus
GCTTTAGACCAACACAGCTGCCCACCTTGTTTTGCCCCCAGAGATTAACTCCCAACTGAGGTACTTCTAGAGGAGAAACAACTGAGGGATTTCCCAACTGAGGTACTTCCAGAGGAGAACTGGCTTTGCCTTGTGCTGACTGTGCTGGTAATATAGTACTGGGTAACATCTGATTCACATGTACCTTACCACATCCATCTTTCCTTCCACCAAATATGCAGCATCAAGATTTTCAGATCACTACGCAGAGAGGCATAGGGCCCACATTAATAATAACTTTTTCACAGGACTGTACCTCTGAATTCCATTAGCTTGTCACTCTACTGTGTCCTATTTTTCCTCTCTGCCAGTATCAAATGCCAATGAGGACACACTTTATGTAG
>NW_015271226.1:0-383 GCF_001447785.1 Gekko japonicus
AATTTATTAAAAGTGTGCAAGAATATTGTCAGTCTCAGGGCCTGCCCGTGGCTGGCCTGGGCGGTGGAGCAGGTCCTGAGTCAGGGAGTCTAGGGTGTAGGCAGCGCCTCAGACCACCGGTCAGGGAACTAATTTCTTCACCGTCCACCCTGGCTCCCGATCCCTATTTCAGAGTATTCGAGTGGATTAGGCATCGAGTCTCCTTCTCCCTCCTCGCATACGGTCTCATAGGAGCCAGGTGTATCCTCCCCAGCTATTGCCCAGTCTCCTTTTATTTCCCCAGCCCTGGCCCACTCCGCCCCCCAGGCCTGAAAGCAAGCAAGCTATGGGGTTAAGGAAGGGTCCTGACATGCCTTTGTTAAACTTTCCCCACCCCTCTTCCT
>NW_015271227.1:0-383 GCF_001447785.1 Gekko japonicus
CGAATTCTCATCCTGTCACACTTAAAAGAGACATCACAGCGATCATCCCATTCACAGTAATCAGACAGAAA
This sequence comes from Gekko japonicus, assembly GCF_001447785.1. NCBI lineage: Eukaryota > Metazoa > Chordata > Lepidosauria > Squamata > Gekkonidae > Gekko > Gekko japonicus. The sequence continues at coordinate 72 of NW_015271227.1, forward strand.
ACTTGAGAACAGTATAGATTCAGGTGGGTTGCCGGGTTGGACTGAAGCAGTCGAACAAAAATTTTGCCACTGGGCTCAAACTTTGTTCAAGGACAATATGATCGTTGCCTGCAGAGCTCAAAAGCCAACCAACTGGAATGAGTCCAATCAAACACATCCTGTTTTGTGGTTGTTATCTCTTAATTCTTCAGACCGCTGAAGGAACCCTAGGCCAGGGGTGTCAAACATGCAGCCCGGGGGCTGGATCAGGCCCCTGGAGGGCTTCCATCAGGCCCACAGGGCAGGGGGAACATGCAGATTTGCCATCACAGA
>NW_015271228.1:0-383 GCF_001447785.1 Gekko japonicus
TGCGCTCCCGCAGGAAATGAACCCTGGATCCAGTCCATTTGTATCACCAACCTAACCTCATTCACTGTTGGAGCGTATTCTGATTTCCTTTATCATCTCGACGGCAAAAGACCGGACTTTCATATAGGCCCTGATGGTCCGTAGCCGCTCACCCAGATACCCGACCTTCTGATAATACGCTGCATATTTTTAAAAGATCTTCACCGCAAGAATTCCTGGTAAAACAGAACTGGGGGATCGGTCCAGGCCTCCGTTTGCATCCGAGGACAAAGGCCAGGGTCAAGGTGGCTTCCACTTAAGCGACGAACCATCAAACTCACACAGTTCTTACAGTAGAACGCACTCACCTGGTTCTCGTCCCTTGAGTCACGTGACTGTTTTTT
>NW_015271229.1:0-383 GCF_001447785.1 Gekko japonicus
TCAGAGGTGATTTTTTAAATCACTCTTGAACATTTAGACCTCTACAAACAGAAGGAGCAGTGCAGTCCTTTGGCTGCACAAAAAATGCTTTAGTTTAAGGTATATATTTGGTTATACTTTCCTGAATCATTCTGGGCCCTGTCTGTGAAGGAATATTTGGTTTCCATTTTATAGGGATGCTAAGAAGTATCCCATAGTGTTTTTTTTAAGAGACAATCAAGCTAAAACCATTTTAATAACACCAGAAGAAAATGGATGAAATTCTAATGGAGCCTTTGGAATTTAGCTATTAAGTAAGATTAATCTTCTCTGGTGTTTCTCATCAAAATCTCACTCCTCTCAGCAGTGAGCATTCAACCTTCTGCAGCCAGTGTCTTTCTCCT
>NW_015271230.1:0-383 GCF_001447785.1 Gekko japonicus
TCCAGATCTTCACCCACCTTTGACCCTTTTCTGCGGAGGCAATCCATGTCTGACAGTAGCAGAATGTAAGTTTGCAGCTGATCCCTGTGGCTCAGCCAGGCCAGTGAATAAATCTTGTCTTGTTTGTAGGAAGTGACGACTGTCATCTCTGAGAGATGGACAGCCACTGCTTTGTGAGAACAGCAGGAGTTTGATTAATTACTCATGAAAACCACCCTCTGTGACCTCGTCCATAAGTGTCATTCAGGTCCTTCTGCTTCTAGAACTCTCCTTCCCTCAAATCTTGTCTTCTCTCTTTCCTGTCAGCTGCTCCTACGAACGGCCCACCTTATGGAACGGCTTGCCTGAGGCGTCCCACAAACTATACAAAACTGAATTATTCA
>NW_015271231.1:0-383 GCF_001447785.1 Gekko japonicus
TGCTACTTGGACATTGGCAACCCTAATGCGAACTTCCCGTTGAATTACAACGGATCTCCCGACAGTAGTATAGAAAGGTTTCGAAGGGTAGCCGTGTAGGTCCGCAGCAGAACTGCCAGATTGGAGTCCACTAGCACCATAGAGACGAATGGGAGCTTTGACTCTCGAAAGCTTATACTCCCAAAATCTTATCGATCTCTGAGGTGCTACTGGACTTGAATTTAGCTGGTCTAGAATGGTAGTCTTTGACCTTTTCAGACTCCAGACACCCCCTTTAACCCCCATGCAGCAGTATGAGACCCACTTAGCTGGAGCAGCTCAGTCACATGACAGGAACTAGAGTGAAATCCTTGCTGGTGTCCAGGGCTATTTTTGGGCAGGAA
>NW_015271232.1:0-383 GCF_001447785.1 Gekko japonicus
AAGCCTTTTGTGTTTTTCAGGACAGGACAATCAAATTTTTGATACAAAATGTTCCTTTAAAGGGGGATCTTCAGGTGGAGCTGGATCCAGGCAGGACAGAAGGTTGCCTTCTCTCCCTCTGATGGTCCCATCTATGGCAGGTGAAAACTAGACAGAGGAGAACTCTCAGCTGGAACTGAACCCATGTATGGTGGAGGGATGCCTGGCTATTCTCTCCCCTCCTTCTGTTGACCTGGTCAATGACAGGTGAAAGATGAAGGAAGGAAGTCCTCAGCTAGAACAGGGTTCCATCTTGTTAGAAAGGCACCTAGCCGCTACCTCCTCTTTGATGCATTTGGAAATTCCCCAGCTGGAAGGTGGGGATAATATGGATCCAAGACAAC
>NW_015271233.1:0-383 GCF_001447785.1 Gekko japonicus
ATGACCTTATAAGTAGCTAAAGCAATTGGGAATAATAAACAACAAATATTAAGTTGGATTTGTTAACAGGGTTGTAACTTTGATTAAGTATATATTTAATAGTCAAAATATCTTCACAGTTGTTATGTGCTAAACAATATTTCTGGAAGAAACTGGTTATGTTACGTTGGTTGGTTCATTAGGTTATAAAATTTTGTTGTCTTTCTTTTTATGTTTGAAAATCAACAAAAATAATTTTTAAAAAAGCACAGCTTCTGGCTCATTTGGCACTCCTTGAGGATGGTCAAGCATCCACTTCGAGGGCAGGTGACCCGGATGCAGGCCCCACGCAGGAGGGAGAAGGGAGTCAGCAGGTGGAGCTGTACAAGGGTCCTGCGCATCCT
>NW_015271234.1:0-383 GCF_001447785.1 Gekko japonicus
AGACCTGAGCAAGGCTGTTAATGATGGGAAGTTTTGGAGGATATTAATTCATAGTGTTGCCATAAGAAACTTGATGGCACTTAACACATACACACTGTTGCATCATGCAAAAGTAGAATGTAATGCTAAAAGTAGATGAAGTCTAATGAGAATCAAAAGCATACATTTATAGAGAGTGGACACACTCATGGCTATTCCTGGTGCTGCCTTACTGCATAACACACAAGACAATTTATGCAGGTTTAATTAATATTGATTTGAACTGAGTTGCAGTTGATGTAGGTTATTACCCTACATGACCCTCCTTATCTGCTTGTCCCTTCTCTCTGTCTTTCTCTTCCTGATTGTTGTGGGGGTTGGTTTTCAATCTTATACCCTCTTGG
>NW_015271235.1:0-383 GCF_001447785.1 Gekko japonicus
CTGTGTCTTCAAGACACAGAACCTCCCCCCTCAGAAAAAAATCGTAGAATGCTTAGAACAGGATTTGACCATGAGCACTCTGTGAACACAAATTTTAAAATGCCTATCAAAACCATTTCGAAATTTTAAAAAATACTAAAATACCTAATACACAATAAAGATGACATGAAGAAAACTGAGAACAAGAAGCACATCACAGCCAACGAAATCTGACAGAATGCTTTCATTGCGGACTCTTCTCTGATGCTGAGAAAAAAGAGTAGGAGAGCCCTCAGAGGGCAAAAAAGAGGACTAAAGATGCCTCCAGGACATTCAGAAGTGGCAGAAAAGCTTTGCAGCACTCCCCGTGGGTGCAGGGTTAACGTTTCCCTTCCCTTCAGCCG
>NW_015271236.1:0-383 GCF_001447785.1 Gekko japonicus
TAGAAAAATAGACTTTCAATTTAGTATGTCAATAGGGGTCCATGAATTGACTGTTAAGACACAGTTCAAGAATTGTATGTTTCTCTTAAATCTATATTTTATCTTTTGACCAAGGTATACATTACAGTGGCAATGAATTAATACAGGTTTTTTTTAAAAAAATCATCCACCCCATGTCCAGGGAACTCTCCCAGCTCCAGTGTTTGGTTCTGCAGATGGCACAGAGAGAGCCAAGTGTGCAAGCTCAGTGACTGCTTCCAATTTTGACTGTGCATATAAATGGGGGGTGGTGGTGGTGCTAAGGCTTGAACGGCCTTTCAGACTTCATCGGAAATATGGCAAACACAGGGGACATAAGACCAATGTTCCCTCTAAGCTGCGGA
>NW_015271237.1:0-383 GCF_001447785.1 Gekko japonicus
TCCCGTTAAAATTAACATTGTCATAAAAATGCTTTTAAATCAAGTTTTTAAACAATTGAGAGATCTAATGGACTGTAAGGATTAGTGAATTGATAATCCATTAATCATTATGGAGTCCTTTGTTGGAACCATCCTGCATTCTGATAACAGATGAACCACCATTGGCAGTAATTTCTGATGTTCCCAAATATGTCTAAAGATCAGGGGTGGGTTATTGGGATTGTTTAGGAAAAATGAATGCTTGTCAAGTACGTTACGTGGCCGCCAAAGTCTCATCCTCATTCCTGACTAATTGTATTGCTCTGAGTTTCTGCACTGTACTTGTCCATCAGTGGAAACCTGCAAGAAAGGGATTGTGTGGGTGAAGAAGCCAATAAAGGGAA
>NW_015271238.1:0-383 GCF_001447785.1 Gekko japonicus
TCAAAATCAAAATCCTGCAAGGCTAAACTCCAGTGTAAAAGCTCCTGATTGGAATTCTTAACCTGGTCTAACCAACATAATGGAGAATAATCAGTTTGCAGTTGGAATCTTTGCCTCCAAAGATAAGGCCCAAACAATTCCATGGCACTCCTTTTCAGTGACAGCCAGATTTCTCTTCCTAGGCAAAAGCTTTTGACTCAGAAATACTACAGGGCATAGTTCCTCATCTGGGCCTTTCTGCAATAGGACATCACCAGGGCCAGTGTCACTTGCATTGGTTTGGAGCACAAAAAGTTGTTCAGGGTTTGAGGCAAGCACAACGGGAGACTGCAGCAGACTCTTCTTCAAAGCATCGAAGGCAGTTTGACACTTCTCAGTCCAAA
>NW_015271239.1:0-383 GCF_001447785.1 Gekko japonicus
AAAGCCTTTACAATCTAAGTCACATGTTCTTTGCTTTTAATACCAATTTACTGGTCTCCTATATTGTTATACTCTTTGAGGTAACCTGGTCATAAAAACCATTCTGACAAAATTTAGCCATGTCCTATTGAGCTCAGTGGAACTGACTTCAGTGTGAACACAGTATTGGATTGCACGTCCCATTGATATCAACATTTAAGAACATTGTTAAGCAAGAACCAGCCATGTTTAAAACATTTTAAAAGGCTAAAATCCTATGCAAATTACTTGACAGTCAGTCCTATTGAAATTGACAGGACTGACCACCAACTAAACAGGGAGGTTTCCTTGGCTAGGCTTTCTGCCATTCTCTCCTTTAGCCAGAATTGGGTAGTGGCACAGAG
>NW_015271240.1:0-383 GCF_001447785.1 Gekko japonicus
TGTGGATGGGAAGGTGTGCACTTTCTGACTTCTCCACCCTCACTGGTGCCAAATTCCCTCCACAGCATTTTAAAATATGGGTAGTTGCTGCTGGTGGTTTTTGGGGTTTTTTAAGTTGCCAAGTGTCCTGGTGGCAGCACGAGGGTGGGGGTGCAAGTGCCCCCCCTTTTGAAGTGGCAGCGTGTGATTGTGCAGCGTGGAATCGTCCCCACGGAGAGGCCGACTTGGCCTCCTTTTCTTCCTCCTCCAACCACCCCCTTTTAAAATGATTGATAACTAGTTATTCCTTTTAAAGCCAGTGGAGTTTCCCTGGTATTTGCGTGCTGCAGTTTCTTAGTATTACCCTGATAACTTGAGAGAATAGATGTGTTTATAATTTGGCA
>NW_015271241.1:0-383 GCF_001447785.1 Gekko japonicus
TTTTAGCCTTTTGTTACTGTCCATGGGGACATCTGTGCAAAGCCCATCTGGCAGTATTATTCTGAATAGTAAAATATCTTATTCATCTGAACCCGTTAGTACAACTAACAGTCAATAATATCCCTCTTTGGCCAATGTTCTTAAACGGGAAGTGATCTTGTAACTCTAGGCACTCCTGCAAAAAGTTGATTATTTAGAACTATTTCAATGTCACCTTCAACTCTGATTCAGAACTGCATCTGCTTTAATTACCCAGGCACTAGGATGAAAACAATGGGCATATGATTCTGACTATCATGGTTTTTCATCAGTACCATTTTTGAGGACATAATCCTGGACCTGCCTTCTGAAATCAGAATTTGGGTCATCTGGCTCCAGCAGTT
>NW_015271242.1:0-383 GCF_001447785.1 Gekko japonicus
GCAGGCTGAGACAGACTCTGTTTGGGGCAGTGAAGACTAGCTGTCTTACTTTCTCTGCCCTTGACCATGGAGTCTTAATCTTTTATGGATATGCTGCTAGCAGACAGATTGTTTTATAGGAAAGACTGAGGCAAGTCTGAGGATCTAGACTCTAGAAGCCAGAAATAACAGTCCACTTGAAGTGGTGGCAAATTATGATCCTGTTTTTGTAGCTTTCTAGAATCTTAACCAAGAGGAGGCTAGTAAAGAAACAAAGCCAAGCAGCTCACAAAATTATGGCTCCAATTCCCGTGGGAAGTACTATTAAGTGGTACAGATAGGGTTTGTGTGAAAAACTATCCTTGTAAGACTCCTTGACACACAAGGAAAGGCAGGGTATAAAT
>NW_015271243.1:0-383 GCF_001447785.1 Gekko japonicus
CCCAAGCATTAGGCAAATTAGCTGCTTGCATAGTTGTAACCCAAAGGACAATCTTGGGTGCTGACACTCTGAAACAAGATGGCTAAATCCCACCGTTGGGTGTATAGCAGAATCCTTGCTTCTGATCTTCAGACTGCAGAATTAAAAAACAGATTAAGTCCGGAATTGTTGAGATACTGAATCTTCTGAACCGGCATGTACTGGCTGTGATCCAGTATTTATTTACACAGTCAAGTAGTTCCCTTAATAGATTTAGCCCAGTAACAGTGCCTTTCTAAGCCGAGTTGCACCCTTCTAAGTCTGTTGATATCAATGGGTTTAGAATGCTACAATTCTGTTTAGGATAGCACTGTAAAGGCTGTGATCACCCACACTAAATAATC
>NW_015271244.1:0-383 GCF_001447785.1 Gekko japonicus
TTTGGATCTGAGGTCACTGGAGGGGAGGTAGATCAGCATACGGGCGCCTGCTGCCCCAACTAAAATGTGCGTTTCAACTAGTGCTCTCTTTAGTGGTCATTTCATTAGTGCTCTCTTTACAGAATAAAAATACCACTTTAAGCCCTTTGGTGCTGGGGTTTGAAATAAAACACTCAGAGAGCAGGCTACGAAGGTCTATTCCAGGGATCCCCAACATGGTGGCCGGGGGCGCAATGGTGCCCACGAGCACCGTTTCTAGCATCTGCCAAGTGCTTTCAGAAAACAGGTGGGACCAGGTGGGCTCCTCCTCAGTAGGGCTTCTGACTGCACATTTGAGACCTAAGATTTAAAGTTACAGCTGCCACTACAGTGTTGGTTTTATT
>NW_015271245.1:0-383 GCF_001447785.1 Gekko japonicus
GCTTGGGGTTTTTTTTGGGGGGGGGGTTGGCCTCGAATTAGCCCCTGCTGCCATCACACACAGATGCATACTTGCTTTGGAAATCACCCTGCCCTCTGAAGAGATCTGAGGGAGGAAACTAAAAATGCCAGGCTCCTCCCCCAGTAGGTTGTGGGCTCTCTCTCTTAAACTCCCTGCTCTCAGTCTTTGCCCCCCCCCTGAAACTTTCCTAGCTACAGGACTATGGGGCAGCCATTTAAGGGGCATGGAGGACAAGGCTGGAACCCTGGCTAACTCAGTCACACCTGATTGGCAATAACTTGGGAAGGCATCCTAACCTCCCACCAGCTAACTGGCTACATGGAGAGGGCAGGAGAGAGAGGAGGGGGGAAAGAGAGAGAGAG
>NW_015271246.1:0-383 GCF_001447785.1 Gekko japonicus
TGGCCTTGTAGCTCAGTTGATTTTGTTGGAGAAGGCTTGGACTTGCCATTTCTTTTATATAGTCCTAACTGATCACGTGATGATGATCTTGGGATGTGCCATAGGTCTTGAATTCATCACAGTCAGAGATTTTCCATAACCCCAGCACCATAAAGGCGCGTAATTGTTTTACTCGCTGCTTATGGTCTATTCTCAGACCCATAAAATAAGTTGATCATATTATACCCTATAAATTCTTTTCCTTTTATAAATCAGTCTATTGCTCCCATTCCTGGTATCATCCAAACGCCTCTGCTCCTGGAATAAAAATGTCTACAGTTGACTACCTTCTCACGTCCGTGCCTCATTAAATCCATAAATGAAAGTTGTTACACAAATATTTT
>NW_015271247.1:0-383 GCF_001447785.1 Gekko japonicus
CCTCTTTCTCTTCCACAGATGAGGTGTTTTCCAGCCCTTAAGGGGCCTTGACAGTTGTGGAGCTCTCTACAAAATCCTTTCTAGCCCCCCCCCAAGTAACAACCACACCTTCCGCTACTGTCAGAGGCTCCTATTTACACTCTCCATCTTCAAAACAAGGTAGCTGTGACCCCTGCTTGCTTAGTGTGGGGGTGAGGTATTGGGCACCTGTCTGGTGGTCTGGTGGTGGCTGGCCACCTTTCTGTCTCCTTATCATCCCTTACTACTCCATCCTTCTGCCACCAGTGGCAGTTCCCTAGTGGATGTTCCACTGGTGTTCCCTGCTTATCGCATGGTGGCATCACAAGGGAGTTCCACCCTTCTCAGGCAAGAGCCCTTCCCTT
>NW_015271248.1:0-383 GCF_001447785.1 Gekko japonicus
GAAGGCGTGTTGCACCATGTCCTCTGGAATCTCTTCCCATGCATCACGAACCCACTTTGCTATTAATTCGATGTCGGGCTTCATCAAATTTCCACCTTTTGTCAGTCGGGCTTGACCAGATGACATCCATTCATGCCACATCTTTCGCACACGGTCTTTGAAAGGTTTATTTAAACACACATCTAGAGGCTGCAATACAGATGTAAGCCCACCTGGAATAACAGCCAAAGTAACTTGAGAAGACTTTGCCAATTTTTTTATGTCATCAGATGTGTGGCCTCTAAACATATCCCAAACTAGCAATGATGGTTTTTTCTTTAAGGCTGCTCCTGGTCGTTTGTTCCAAATTTCTTCCAGCCATTTTTTTGTTCCATCTTCATCCA
>NW_015271249.1:0-383 GCF_001447785.1 Gekko japonicus
GTCAAGCCAATAGTAAAAGCAGTGCACCCCACTAAGTCTGATGTGCATCATGTCACTCTGACTTTGCCCTTTCGAGTGGTGAAGATGACATGCAGTTAAGAATACGGCAGATAAGAAACAGGTGGTAAATGCTGGGACGATCTAGATCTGCTTTACGGAAATGGCAGACCTGCCTTTGCAGATAAGTCTCCCAAACATGTGACCCCCACTGCAAGAAGCCAGAAATATCTATGTAGCAAAACATAAGGCTGAGTTTTGCCCATACCTAGTCAGCGGAGTTGATATGGACCACCTATCGAGAATCAGAGTTTTGAGAAGTATGCACTTGTTACTTGCCAAATCCAAAACCATGTTCTCTCCAAGAATCTAACATAACAGCTTTG
>NW_015271250.1:0-383 GCF_001447785.1 Gekko japonicus
TATTCATTCCTGAACAACTTACTTTGAGTTCAGGTGAGTGGTTCAGTTGATCTTATACAGATTTCTTAACTCTGGCAAACCCTTTCTCTAAATTATCCTGTAGATTACCTATACTCAGTGAAAAGTCACGGGAAACAGGGATAACCAGCAGCATCCAGGCAGTCCTATCCCACATCTAACATAGTAGCAGTGTTGTGTATGCTACCATGAATATGTATATGTGCTGCATTATAGTTATTTTATTTTTTTTTGTCAAGAAAATTAAATAGTTCAGGGTGAATCCAGTGAATAAACAATGTGCGTGTGGCAATGAGACTGAAATTTTGTCAGCATTTGGATCATTCTTAGTCTTTGAGGTACTCAACAGCTCAGCGCCTAAGAGT
>NW_015271251.1:0-383 GCF_001447785.1 Gekko japonicus
AAAACTGGACAAGCCTTCATTTAATTACTTGAAAGAATCCCTCAGATATTTTTGAAAATGGTATCAGACTATCTAGCAACCAATGTGAATCAAACGGGATATCCAGTTGGTACATTCAAAAAGGGCAGTGGCTGGACGCATTAAATCCAAGGAAACAATACAATTATATTCTATAGATCTCTACTGAGGGATTTCTCCAGGAACCAACAAGTATAATCTGGCCCTAATTAAAAGGACATTAGTAATTATTCACAAATACAAGCAAGATTTGAAATACTCACGTTTACAATGTATGCCTAAAAGTAAATGAAAACAAAGGTTATTCTTCTGCTTTGATACTTCCTCAAAAACCTTCATTGGTCCCGGTCACACGGGCCGGAAAA
>NW_015271252.1:0-383 GCF_001447785.1 Gekko japonicus
CACACACACCCTTCTCTTGGCATCCCCAGCTAACAGACAAAGAGGAAGAAGGAAGGGTGACAACCTGCCTCCCTATTTCTTCAACTGTGTCTTCTGTTCCTAGCAAGTGGGAACATGTTGAGCTGGGAGAAAATGTATTGTTTGGTGTTTCGTGATTATAATTTTGTGAAGTGCCTTCAGTATTTGGCAGACATGAAAAGAAACTCAAAAGCAGCAACTACCTAATCAAGATGGCACAAGTAGAATTGCCGACTATAAATTCTGTAATGCCTACATCCACTCAAAGCAGGGGGCTGGGAAAGGAAACAGTCATATGCTGTAGATAAGGAAAGAAACACCAAAGAGGGAGCAGGGCTTGGCTTAGTTTAATTCAAAACAGTCAG
>NW_015271253.1:0-383 GCF_001447785.1 Gekko japonicus
CTTTTTTTATATCACACCTGCTACCCTTCCGAACACCAGCGCCAGTATTAGCATGTCATTGCATAATCATCCAGCCCGGGAACATATGCTCTGATGGAGCCATATAAAAACAATGCAGAAATTGCAGCTTCTGGACCCCAGCTATGATACCGCTTGTTTTCTTATGCAGGAGAGACGAGTAATCTTGCAGTCATAAAGTAAGCGGGACATGCTCTGCTAGGGAAATTGCACACCCGTTTAACAATCCGTAAGCTCTTGATTTGCAGAGCCCGGGAGGATCTTAATAGAATCAAGTGTTCAGGCACGGGGGGTGGTACTGAAAAACGGAGGGCTCCGCATGGCTGTGGAACCTTCATTTATTTATTATTATTTATTTATTAAAT
>NW_015271254.1:0-383 GCF_001447785.1 Gekko japonicus
CAGCTGGGAGGCCTACTCAGGCCCCCGCTCACCCACTGCTGCAGCGCCTGACCACACAGGGCCATCCAGCCGCCCCCGACCCACCTTTCCCCCTTTGACCATTGTGGCGGGGGGGTGCCTACTCAGGTCCCCGCTCACCCGCCACCGTGCCCGGCTGCACGAGGGCCTCCAGCCACCCCCAACCCACCTTTCCCCCCTTGACCGCCACGGCGAGTGGGGGGAGGGCTACTCAGGCCCCTGCTCGCCTGCCGCCATGCCTGGCTACAAGGAGGCTGACTCACAGCCGCGTGCCTGCCTTCCCTTATCCTCCCTCCCTCTGTCTCTTCCATGGACCTCTTCCTCTTCTCTCTCTCCCTCTTCCCCTTCCTTCCTTTGCTGTCTGA
>NW_015271255.1:0-383 GCF_001447785.1 Gekko japonicus
CAAACTCCCAAAACTCCACTCTGACAGTTTTGATTTCTTGATCTTACCTTATTTCCTGTACCAGCACAGCAGATTCCTAGAGCCATGGCTGCTCCGTAACGGACATGGGGATTATAGCTTTCGGACAACAATGAAACTACACTGGGACACTGTTCAGGAGTCCTGAAGAAGAAACAAAAGAGAAAAGAGCAGATTGAATTTTAATAAATACGTAAAAACCCACCTTGATGGCTCAACAGAACGGAACAAAAACATCCCCAACATACTTCCCCTAAGAAGAGATATTATAGCATTGGAAAGGGGGTAGAAAAAGACAATTCAAATGACTAAGGGGGTGGAACTCCTTCCCTGTGGAGAAAGGTTAAAGAGGTTATAGCTCTTTA
>NW_015271256.1:0-383 GCF_001447785.1 Gekko japonicus
GCTGTGCTTTTTCAAAGCTGAAAGAATGGCCAGAAATGTTAATAGGGGATGTTTCCACCAACTTCACATCTCTGCTGAGGAAAATGACAGCCAGTCCCTTTTTGCGCCCTTTCTAAGCATGGCTGCCATTTGGGAAACAGCCCCTGTAGTTGTTCCTTGAATAAACCCTTCATTCTGCAACAGGTGCAACATTTTTAGTTCTATTCCCGACAATAAATTTTTTTTTTTAATCACCTGCTGATTCTTGCATCTCGGATTCAGGCAGGCCAACCTGTAGCCTTAGTTATATGTATGTGCCTGGCCATTGGGGCTTAATGTAGATAGAGGGACACAATAGACTGGTAAAACGAGGCAGTAAACTGAACTGCACCACCACAGATGGC
>NW_015271257.1:0-383 GCF_001447785.1 Gekko japonicus
AAAAAATAATTTTGGCTATATACTCCATTGGTAAGATCCTGACATGGCAAACAAGATGCTCTGGGATAATCCTGTGATGCATTTCTGGAAAACAAACTTCGAAGTTCAGGGCCTCTATCAAAAGGAGAAACAGGAGAACTGTCAGCCATTGTTAACATCATCAGTGTTTCACGGTTATATAGCAATTAATATTTTGTGTCGCTCCTTTCAGTAGGGAATTACAATAAAACAATAATCATCATCACCATCATCTCAGAATGCCTGTAATGACAATGCCTCCAATTCTAAGAACATCCACTAGGAAGGAAGTCACATGAATCACAAACAGATTTCACACTATAAGCACATTTTGAGCCTCTTTCCTGCTATTGGGGTGTGTGTGT
>NW_015271258.1:0-383 GCF_001447785.1 Gekko japonicus
CACACAATGATGTCAATCACATATACTATTGTACTATAGTAGCCACTTGCAATTTGTAGATCATGACGTGTGATTTTACTTATTTGCAGTCTCAGTCCAACCATGTGATGCAGCATGATTTTTTTAACATACCCTTATCGTGCCAAACAGCAAAGCAACTGATGCAGAATGTGGTAAGAGGAGCAGGGGATGTAATTGGCAGAAATAAAATGCTAGTTAGCACTTTATTGGTATTACTGTAATGTCATGTTGTGGGAAATGTGGTTGTCCTGCTACTACAAGGCAGCAGATTCCCTGCCTCCATGAATTAATGGATTTTGCCATTCTTGGTGGTCCTAAAAATGGATTGCCCACAAAAGACAAGTGTCAACTGTGTTTGGTGG
>NW_015271259.1:0-383 GCF_001447785.1 Gekko japonicus
GTGGGCAGTAACCACACATTACAATTTGAACCTTTTGCACTGACTGTGAATTTACTATTGTCTTTATGGTCAAGGCACACCTTGGGGATTGATCTGAGCTACCATGTAGACATGCAAGGAATTCCAGGGTGTCTTAGCCTGTCCTTGTGTTGTCTTTCGGAAGACACAAATATGCTACAGAGAAATTGTTTTGGGTTGGTTTTTTTTTACTTATGGGGATGATTAAACAGATTTCACTGAAATGCTTACATAACGGAAAATAGAACCAGAGTCTTGTGACTCCTTAAAGTCTCACAAAATTTTATTTCAGCATAAGCTTTCAAGGACTAGAGCCCTCTCCTTCAGATCGCAGAAATCGGATGCATGAAAACTTCTGCCGGAAT
>NW_015271260.1:0-383 GCF_001447785.1 Gekko japonicus
ACAGGCATGTTGGCAAAACAGGCCAAGCCAAAGCAAAGGCCCTTTCGGAAGTAACTGGAAAGGAAGATCATACGAAATGCAAGTAGATTAGGAGGCAAAAGGGGGGAAAGTACAGATAAAGCAGGAGAGGGGCAGAAAGGCCCTAGATACTGGGTGTCACAGCAACAACTCAGCCATTGGTTTGCAACTGATGGGTTATGCCAGCACTTCTGCCACCATTTTCCTTTGATTTGCATTTCCTTTACTGTTTGTCAGGATTTGAAGCTACTATTTAATGTTTCGGGGGAGGGGGGGTGGAACCCTAGTTAGCAAGAACCACTGCTATGGTTGGTAATAACTTTTCCACTTAATCCTAGCTAAGATGAGAAGAGGAGATTCACTCA
>NW_015271261.1:0-383 GCF_001447785.1 Gekko japonicus
AGCTGTTCACACAGGAGGAGAAAGTGATAATGGACATTACGGAAGTGGTATGCAATTGCACTGAGGAATCAGGAATGTCCCCTCCCCACCTTTGGAATGGCTGAAGTGTCACAGGCAAGTAAGCCTTGACGATCCCAGTACTAATCTCTTACATCCTGCTTCCAGCGTGAGGACTTGGAAGTTAGTCCCGGTGGTTTCAGAGGAATTTGTTTTCAAGTAAGCACATTCAAGACACATCCAAGTAAGTATGCTTGCAGGAACACAAGACTGTGAAAAGACTACACCGTCAGAAAAGATTCTGTCCGGGCCACTCCTTTATACCATCAAGACTCAACCAAAGGAAATCAAGCGACCAATACAAGGAAATCAAATCATATGACTTG
>NW_015271262.1:0-383 GCF_001447785.1 Gekko japonicus
TTCATGTGGGCCAGGCTGTGGAGCATTTGCCTCAAGCACAGTGGAAGTTCACCTTAGAATATGTCATTTACCACTCTGCCCCATGGCTGTGTACTGCAGGAGATCTGTACTTGCAAACGAGTGTGACTGTTGTTAGTGATTTTCCGATTAAGAAAATCTCAATAACTCCCAGGAAAAGCCAAAACAGTTTGAAAATCTCTCCCCATAGCCCACTTTCCCAACCCCAAAGAAATCCCATCTGCTATCTGGATTAATTGCAAAAACAACTACATCTTTTCTGGACTGCTGTTTACTAGTAAGAAAAATTAAATGGTGGTAAGAAAAATTAAATGGATAACATGGGCGGGGGGATTAATTTTTTTGAGTACATCTAAGTAAAACTG
>NW_015271263.1:0-383 GCF_001447785.1 Gekko japonicus
CTGTGAGGTAGATGGGGCTGAGAGAGAGTGACTGGCCCACGGCCAGGCAAACTTCACAAGGGGTGCAGATAGGGAGATGCAGGCTCAACACTTTTTTTATATATATAATCACCTGTGTAAAATTTCTAGAGTTCTAATGTATTGATCTACTGCTTACTTCCTTGGGAGTAAGTTCCAATGAACTCAGTAGGGCTGACTTCTGAGTAAATGTGGCTATTATCAGCCTGTAAACACCTCCCGCTGTTTCTGCTGGGTGTAACGGTGTCCTGTGGGACAGGAAGTAGAAGAAATACAGTTTAAAATATCCAAGTAGGTTTTACATTTGTGCTGTAGATTTCACATCAAACCAATTTCAGCTTCACATATGGAAAAACCCTTTAAGG
>NW_015271264.1:0-383 GCF_001447785.1 Gekko japonicus
CAAGTGTCCTTGATTATTTTATTGCTTCATCTGTAAATCTCTGTGTTGCTCTCCATGTGACAGTACTGACTGTTTGGATTTCTGTTCTGAATAATAACCCACTGGTTTGAAGCTTAAAATGGACCCCTTGGGTCCGTTGGCACCCAAAGATAATGAGATTTCTCTATCCAAAGGGGCCATTTTCTCCAGGGGAACTGATTTCTGTCCCGTGGAGATCAGTTGGGATAGCAGGAGACCTCCAGCCACCACCTGGAGGTTCGCAGCCCTAGTAAAGAACATTCTGGGTCTATACTTGACAAAGGGCTGCCAAACTCCAAGTGTTGCCTGGAAATCTCCCGGTATTGCAACTGATCCCCAGATGACAAAGATCGGTTCCCCTGGAG
>NW_015271265.1:0-383 GCF_001447785.1 Gekko japonicus
AGGAAACCTGTGGGATCTTCTAAGAACATTGTCAGAATATACATGAAGGCAATCCAAGAGAGAAGATAAGCACAAAGCAACTGTATTCCTGAATACCACGGGACTCGGATGTGGCTAAGCTAGCCTGAGAGGCAACCTATGAAAGAGGTATGCGACTCGAGTATTCTGAGGAAAAGTGAAACATTAGAGCAAGATAAACTTCATAAGAGGGCTGGGAAGGGAAGGTGAGTTATCTGAAGAATTTTTACCGCTGGAAAATATGAACTGCTTAACTGGGTTTGCAATAAACAATTGTGCAATACGGAAACTCGGAGGACTTTCATGGCGTCTCTGGAAATTCTCAATGGAGGCCGGCCTCCAAGAGCACGGGGAAGGGAAGCGTG
>NW_015271266.1:0-383 GCF_001447785.1 Gekko japonicus
TTCCATAGATCTTGCACGTTCTTTTGTGTGCACATGGCAGTACAGACTTCATGTGCATTTGTGTGGCAACCTACACACAAGACTCATGCCATTTCCTACTGTGAAGCAACTTGTGTGGGAAATCCCATCACTCCCTGAAGTCCTCTGATTTAGCATTTGCTGAGCTTTCAGCTTGCTAGCAGCACCCACTTCCTCTTGAAAGCGTCAAACTGAAAATGTTGATCCACCAGTGTCCAAACTGCAGCTTGTGAGCTGTCACCATGTTTTGATGTGTAAGAATTACCTGGGCCTTCAGTTAGGAAGCTCATAGCTTATTTTAGGGTGCCTGTTGTGGGGAGCCACCCTAGGATGGAGAGTTGAGAGGAAAATGGGACAAGAATGTC
>NW_015271267.1:0-383 GCF_001447785.1 Gekko japonicus
TATGTCGGATGATATGAATGCATTAAAATGGCAACACTACTTTTTAGGTTGATAGAAGTGAAGACACAGGACGAGGTTGACAAAGGGGCACAGTGACTGAACAAAATGGGGTGGGATCCCGTAGTGACAGTGGTGCATTCCTCCAGAAGAAGGATTCTTCCCCTGATACAAGAAGCCGGAAACTGGGTTACAAGCTGCCATTGGCAAATAGCTCTGCAAGCTTCTTGCCTTCGAAAGACCTGATAATGCTCTACACCCTGAGGTGTCGAGTCTCTGCACCCATTCCTAGAAAACCCGAGAGGTTTCCATTTCCACTTTAACTAGATGGGGATGATATTGACATCTTCAATATTTACAAAAGGCTTGCAAATTCTCTGGAGTGC
>NW_015271268.1:0-383 GCF_001447785.1 Gekko japonicus
GTCAGACATGGGCCTTCCACTATGCTGAGGATCTCTGAAGTTGCCCTACCATGCCGACCCTTTATGCTCACCCTGATTACAAATGTAGACTGTCTTACCATTCAGTTGTATTCCCCCCCCCCATATATGTGAAACTATGGGCAAGCTTTTTACTACACCAAATGACACTGGGCAGGGCCATCTTGAGCCAAAACAAATAAACAAAAAACTTTAGGGGCTGGATCCAGTGATATGGCTGTCCATAGTGTAAATAAAGTACACTCAGAGGGACACTGCAATTCCACCTTTGACTATAACACTGACTTAATACACATTCTTACTACGCATTTGTCTCCGCATATCTTAAAATAGCTTCATCACGTTACATGCTAATTTGCTGTTCA
>NW_015271269.1:0-383 GCF_001447785.1 Gekko japonicus
GTCCGGACACTTAACCACTACACCAAGCTGCGCAAATGCTCCATGCAGAAAGCTGAAGCTAAGCCAAAAGCCGGGTCATTGCCAAGATGTGATTCTTCCTAGGATTGTCATGCACATTGTTTTGAGTTCCGAGCGAGAAAAGAGGGATATAAATGTTGTTATTAATAATACTAACAACAGTACAATAAATATTAACAATATAAAAACATTTACATTTGCAGAAATACTTATAGGAGCATCAGAAAAGGCAGACAATCCCATTTCACATGACTCTGCAGGGCTGGTAATGCAAACTTTCCAAACACAGGGTTGCTGCCATTCCTATATGTACCCTGCCCCGAAACTAGGGAATGATGTAACCCAGGCATTGGAAATAAGGGCAA
>NW_015271270.1:0-383 GCF_001447785.1 Gekko japonicus
TAACCACTACACCAAACCAGCTCTCCACACCAAACCTGAGGATTGGCAGCCCTATTGGAACTGCTAGTAAACTTAACCGAGTGTGGTCCTAACTAAAACCATCCTTAGCTGCCGCTTAAAGATCAAAAAGTGAGGGTGCAAGGCCTACCTCTCTGGGAAGGTTGGTTCCACCCAAAAGGCCCTGTCTCGTGGACCCACCAAGCAAGCTTCTTTGACGGGACATTCAGGGAGGGCCTTTCCCTGTGATCTTCCAGGCAGGACTATATGGGAGAAGGTTTTCCTTCAGATACCCACAAGCCATGTAGGGATTTTCATACAGAAGGTGCCTGACAGTGACTGGGATTATGCAGTTTGTACTTTTCTCTATCAGGAGCTGCGGTGGC
>NW_015271271.1:0-383 GCF_001447785.1 Gekko japonicus
CTCCACCAATGACCAGGGGGCTCTGGCAACCTTCAAGTTTGAGAATTGCTATTTGGGTCATCTTTCAGAGTTCACCAGTTTAAGATGGTATATTGCCTGTGGGGTCTTATCACTGCACCTCTGTGAACTAAGAGTGACCCACTGAACACAGTTAACCCCCCCCCAGCTCAGCACTTCAAGAGAACCTAACAGTTTTGGGGCAAGCTATATTTCTGAGATATTTCTTTGCCACTACTGATCTTGAGGAACTACTGTTAAACTTCCAAGGAACCCCAGAAAAAAAAATTCAAACACCAAACACAATTCAATTCCCCCCAAAAGATAGAATAAAAGATCCAGCTCTCCCCACCTCCCAATTGATTTCATCCCATCACCCAAGAAAG
>NW_015271272.1:0-383 GCF_001447785.1 Gekko japonicus
TTTTTTCCCCATTCCTTCTTGGGCTCTGTACTTTTCAGCATATTAAAGGTAAAGAGGCATCAAAGCCGGCTGCTGTGGAGCATGTTATGGAGAGGACACAAAGGGATCGGGAGGTGGTGGTAATGATGAGATGCTTTTGGGATAAAAGACACATGGCAATAAAGCTTTCTAATTAGTTCCAGAATTTTTCACACAAGACGCATGAGCAGGGAAATCTCATTCTGGGTGAATGGATATTTCAGACTTCAGCTCCCCAGGAATCTCTCTGCTACAGAGGTTAAACAGATGACAGCCAGTACTGTAAGTAAGCGAGCTAACTGTCTCATTCACAAGTCTTATTGAGATGCCAACTGAAATTGTTAAGAATATAAGAGAAGCCATGT
>NW_015271273.1:0-383 GCF_001447785.1 Gekko japonicus
CGCCATCGCTGTTCTGTCGACCGGAAGTCTATTCATCTTTATTTGATTTTTCTTTACAGTTTCTAGTATCATTACTCTGTGAATAAGGTCATTGACAAGAGTGTCAGTTCTCATAAGCTGAGAACTGTAATTCCTTGACTAGCTCTTGATGTTCCTTTCTGAATCTAACTTATTTTGCCTTGATCTGTTAGTGACTCAAAAAACAAACAAACCATTTCTTCTTGCCACAACATCTCACCAATGTTCACCTTTCTCAAAAAAGCACAGTATGTGCACAAGGTGGTTGCTGCACATGGACACTGTTGCAGAGGAATCCCATTCTTCTGAAATCATCTCCAGGGAGCCAGTTTGGTACAGTGGTTAGGAGGGCGGACTCTAATCTG
>NW_015271274.1:0-383 GCF_001447785.1 Gekko japonicus
TGGCCTAGCCTGGGCCATTCAGGTCAGGGAGTCAAAAGGTTCTACCATCCACTTAAAAGCCAGAATTCATCATGGTTCTGATTTGGCAGCATGCTACCTCTGCCACTTCATGAAAACCTCCAGGAATTAGATTGCTGGGCAAGGTAGACCTTGGTAAGATCAAGCAAGGCAGTTCTTGTTTTTCTAACAATAGATGGTACACGGGCAGTATTGTGTTCTCAGGTGTGCCTTCCTAAGAAAGGGACAAATTGCCTAGGATAACAGTGCGCCATTTTGTTCTATTCTGTTCAGCAAGTTCTTGGATGCTAAGGGCAGCATACAGGGGCTAAGATCCAGAGTAGTGTTTCCAAGGATGCAGGGATTTCTGCCCACAGAGCCCCCCC
>NW_015271275.1:0-383 GCF_001447785.1 Gekko japonicus
GGCTGCTTCTTCCTTAATTTTGTTATTTAACTTACTTATGGTACTTTTGCTTATTTTCACAGAGGGAGAGGCTAGAACCTCTGACCCCTCTCACCATCCCTTAACTTCCCAAGAGATTCTAGTCCATGACACAGAGAATGATACCTGATCTACAGCAGTCCAGGCCTCTCTTTGCCCAACTCTTCACCTTCCCACCCTTTAATTTCTGTTAATTTCCTGGATAAATTTGAGGGAAATTATTTTTGCACTTTCCACTGCAGTTACTGTTGTTCTGTTTATAGCCTGCTTTCTCACGGAGACTCATCAGGGTGGAAATGAGGAAGTGAGCTCTGACTCTCCAAAGCTTATCCAGGACTAAATGTTGTCAGTCTTTAAGGTACCCC
>NW_015271276.1:0-383 GCF_001447785.1 Gekko japonicus
ATATCTTTGGGACCAACATGGTGCCAAATGCGTGATAATATTTGAAATGCATTAACAGCTTATTATTTGTCACCGCATCAAAAGAAGCCACATGTGAAACCACATTGTGGCTGAAGACAGTTCTCAGGAACCAAGTAGATATGCGTCATTAGATCCACAATTGAGATCATCCCTTAAAAACAACCTAATTAATAGCTCCACATGGCTGCTTTGAGGATCAGAGAAGTAGCGCTGGAGAAAGGGGATGTTAACCCTTTCCTCTTATGACATCCCAGTGTTAATCTCCCCTCAAAGCCTAAGTTAGCTCCACAAGAGAAAAAATGGGGGTGATTTAAATAGGAGTAGCAGCATTACAGGAAAAAGTTAACCACTACCACCACCAC
>NW_015271277.1:0-383 GCF_001447785.1 Gekko japonicus
GAGGCCTGTAAAATTGAGCTGTTCCGCCAGACCTTCAGTTGAGGTGGCAAACATCCAGCCATCTCAGCCTTCCCTGTCTACAGCACCTGCCTCAATGCCCTAATGCCTCTTGCAGGAGGCATTATGGATTTCCTGGAGTTATTGTTAAGCTGCCGTCTTCCACTGTTTTAAATTTGGATTTAAATTACGTGTTTTAATAATTATGTTTAATATGCTGTGACCACTCTGAGCCCACTTGTGGGGTAGGGCTAGATATAAGCCCAATTAATTAATTCATTAATTAAATAACAAAAGATCATCCAGTAAGCTTCCTGGCAGAACAGGTTTCCTGGGTAGTCCCTAGCACGACAGAGGCTCTGAAGTAAACCTGCAGAACATCTCAC
>NW_015271278.1:0-383 GCF_001447785.1 Gekko japonicus
ACATATTCCACATGAAGATGTTCTCATGGCTTCCTTCCTCCTCTGCCCTCCTTGTTGCCACCCAAAAGTCCGTTCTGCTGCCAGAGCAGGTTTTCGTAGGCAGCCGGCATTGAATTAGTCCGATCAGGACTGCGGACAGCTGCTAAAGGTCAGACGCAGTGACATTTGAAAAACCCGGCTGTGTATACACGGACCACCCTCCCCCAGTGGCCTTGGCAGGGCCTTGACATTTTCTCATGCTCCCGTTTCAGTGTCTGCACATGTCCCCCGCTACAGCACTTCTGGGACAGAAGAGAGGGTTCACTGTGGCGATCCTCGGAGGGGGCCCTACCAGGAGATGGAGTCAGGTAGCAAAAGAACATCAGGAGAGCCCTGCTGGGTCA
>NW_015271279.1:0-383 GCF_001447785.1 Gekko japonicus
CTTTTTCTTTTTTGGTCCTACTGTTCCTCCAGGGGGCTTGGGGCAGCCTACATAGCTCTCCCAGATGCTATTTTATCCCCATATTCACCTTGATAAATAAGGAAAACTGGAAGAGAATAACGGGCTCAAGATTATCCAATGAGTTCTTCATGGCAAGCACAGATTGGAACTCTAAGTCTCATCTCTGTAACTACAGTAATGTAATAGTGAAACATAGAACACTGAGACAACTACACAACACTGGCTCATGATCAAAGTCGCCTACTAGATGCACATTGTCTTGTTTCTGTCATCAACTGCCATAGAAAATAAGAATGAAGCGACAGATAGTATGGATATAGGTAAAATTCAAGCTGGTGGGACATAAGTGTGTGTGTGTGTGT
>NW_015271280.1:0-383 GCF_001447785.1 Gekko japonicus
TCTTCTTCTTTTTGGTTCTTCATGTTCTGACTGCAACATCTGGCAGCTAAAAATACCAGGTGTGGAGACAAATACTCGGCGTATGCGGAGCCTGAGAGAGGGAGCAGCATACAGTAGCAGGAGAAAAGCTATTGCCGGGCAACCATGAAATAAACTAGGAGTTTGCGGCCAAAGATTCTTGGGACGGGAATAAAGATTTAAAGGGACAGGCACAATTAAGCCGGCCAGAGCGAAAGGGAGGGGAGGAACGCATGCCAGGGCAGAGCTAAAAAAGCAAGTGAGAAGGAATCAAGAGGAAAACGGGAGGATAACCAATGAATCGCTGGGGGGCAAAGCTGGGGTTGCCCGCTGCTTGGCAGGGGTCCCGAACCTTTTTTGAGCCT
>NW_015271281.1:0-383 GCF_001447785.1 Gekko japonicus
ATAAATAGTAAATGATTTTTCAGTAAATAAAATTAATTTGGGCAAATACACCATTTTGAGCTTATTTTCTAGTGTGACAGCCCAGCAGTACCTGTGGAACCTGAGCAGCATCAGAGCAGACCCGGTGTCCAGGCCAGAAGAAAACACGGCCTGGGCCGGGAGAATGCTGAGATGCCAGTGGGGGGTGGGGACTATGCCAGTGGCATAAATAGTGGGAGGGAGCCAACAGGAAGGGGAAAGTGAGGCACAGAAACTAAGTTTGAGAGCTGGGGCAGGGCAGGTGCAAGAGAGCCTGACCGAAGGGCTGAGCCAGGACCAGGCATGAAAGGAAGCCACTGGCTGGATAGAGAAGCACCAGCAGGCTGGGAGGGAGGCAGCACCAG
>NW_015271282.1:0-383 GCF_001447785.1 Gekko japonicus
GCGAGCGCCCCTCCCCCCTTTTCTTTCTCACCCCAGAGCCCCATATTTGGATCTGCAAGCCAAATGGCTCGAACCAAGGCCGAGGGATATTCCTCCTGAAAAAACAAGAGGAAGTCAAAGATCTGCAACTCCAGCTGCAGACCATCGAAGAAGATCCGGCATATAAGAGACTGTCGCACAAAATCTCCCAGACAAGGATCGTGCAAAGGTAGACAGAGAATCCAGAAGGATGAAAGTGGGGTTGCACCTGCCCCCATATCCGAGAGGGATGCACCCTTGGTCCCAAACAAGTGTAATGTTGAACCCCACAAACAGGCCTGCCAATACGGTTACCAACCTCCAAGTAATGGCTGTAGGTCTCCTGCTATTACAACTGATCTCCA
>NW_015271283.1:0-383 GCF_001447785.1 Gekko japonicus
CACTAACTCAGCTTAGAGGGAATACTGTCAAGTAGATGTCTGAAGAGACGGCATATACAGGCATAAATTAAAGGATGTAGGACTTGGTTAAGAGGGGATTTCTGGGTGAAACCTCAGCTCCACTCAGCCTTGCTGGAGCCCCCTGAAATCTGGCAGGGAGGTCATGGAATCCACACAGTGTGAATGAGCAAGAAATGTGTACTGAATTGTGTAGCCGAGTTACAGACCAAAAACAAAACCCTAGAAGTGATCGCAAAAAATCCCCTGAAGAGCTGGAAGGAGATAGAGGGAGCACCACACATTTCAAATACATGCAGAGAACACCAGCTTAGAGCTGCCAGGACCCCAATGGAGGTTGGAGACCCCCAACCCCAGGACCTCTT
>NW_015271284.1:0-382 GCF_001447785.1 Gekko japonicus
GCATTCTAATATGCAAGCCCACCACCTGTGGTTTGGAGCGCTGCAACCTGGAACAAACTTCATCATTCGATTCTGCGGAACGTATAAAATGATGGGGGAGGAAGCGGCCTGCTGACCCACAATGCTTTGGGGGCACAAAACAGCTCCAAATCATCTCTGGGAACTTAGCCCGATTGCAGGGGAACGGAACGGTCCGCTTTCCAAGCTGCCGTTCAGAACAGACCTGCAGGTTTGAGCCCAGAACCCAGTCATCCTGTCTTCTCACAGCCCAAATAATTAGAGGGATATTGTTGGGGTTTTGGGAGGTTACAGGTCATACGCTCCTCTCGCTGGTCCCCCAAAAGCTTCCCTTGTTTATTGCTACATATGTGATTCTCCATGG
>NW_015271285.1:0-382 GCF_001447785.1 Gekko japonicus
TTGAAAGGACATTAGACAAAACCTATATGATAACCATTGATCTATTGGCTTTTATGATTAAATGGAACTTATAGATACAGTGTAGCCCTGAATACCAGTGCTGTGGAGGAGGCTTTGGTCTCTCTACCCTGCTTGTAGGCTTTTGGGAGGCTTCTGGTTGGCCTCTATGGGAAAAAGAATTTTGGATCTTGGGTTCTTCCTGAGCCTTCCTCCCCCACAGCTGTCTTTCAAATGGAAACTTCCTCAGAGAGCTTCCAGCCTTCCCTCTTTCATATGACCTTTGGCTTAAGAGAATTCTGTGCTACTTCCTTGTTTGCTGCTGGTTTTAAGGATTGCTTGATTTTATGTTGTTTAGTACAAGGCATACTGTTTATTTTTATGG
>NW_015271286.1:0-382 GCF_001447785.1 Gekko japonicus
AGATTAGAGTCCGCCACTGTTAATCACTACACCACACTCAGTTTCCCAGACACACAAAAGATGCTCAGTGCTCATCGTCCCATTTTGAGCTCCCCCCTCCTTTCCTGAACATTTACAAATGAGTATTTTACTGTCTACCCGGGGAGTCCTTCAAGACTGCAGCAAATCCCCCCATGTGTGAGTGACCCCTCCCCTGCTGATAAGTGCCCGTGAGCACTCAGACTTGAGCAAACGATGACAGTAAAATTACCTGTGCCGTGTGAGTTTCCAGGAAAACGATCAACTCCGAGAACAATGGCCAGCAATTCCTCTTGATTGATAAGTGTAATCTTATGCAAAAAAAGAAGAAGTATTTCTCACGTGTTGACCAAAAATAAAGCAT
>NW_015271287.1:0-383 GCF_001447785.1 Gekko japonicus
CTCTAACTCCGCTTAGAGGGAACACTGGTCTATGGTCCCTTGACCCCTTCAAAAGTAGTAAGGACCTCCTTTCCTCTCCTAAGAGGTATGGGCATGTTTGCTAGCAAGTGCCTGGGGTACAATGGGGGGGGGGGGGGGGGGCTGAAGTCAGGCTGGGAAAGTAATGATAATCAGTGCTTCCCATCCGCTTTGTCAGAGAGTCATCTTCACTTCTGCTTCTTTCTAATTGTGAAATGTGTTGGAAACCAAAGCTTGGAAGTTTGTTTTTGATAAAGTAGCAAGACCTATGCGACTCAGAATTCTGTGTTACCCACTTCAAAGCAAGCTACCACATTCTTACGCTACTCTAGTCTGTCTCAGTCGTACTACACGTAGCTGATGGA
>NW_015271288.1:0-383 GCF_001447785.1 Gekko japonicus
TCCACATCTTAGAGGGAGCATTGGTTGTGATTCATCCAGATGACTCATTGTTCCCTGGGAGAGTGGCCCCAACTGAACGTTGTTAGCCAGCTCTCATTCTTTCCATGGTCCCCTTCAGACACGTGGGGAGGGAGGCAAGGATGAAAAGCCTTGGAGCCTGTTGGCACATTAGTGAGGCTTTCATTGGCGGTCGACCTCTCCCCTGCTGGAGAGGTTGGTGTCTGGTAGCTGGTAACACGGTGAAGGAGGGGAAGCGACATTTGGGAGGCAGAAGAGACATCTGGGATACCAATTCATATCCCAAGGCAAGCTGGAGGCAAGAGCCAATTTTACCCAGTTGCCAGCTCTGGGTTGGGAAACATCCTGGAGATTTGGGGGTGGAA
>NW_015271289.1:0-382 GCF_001447785.1 Gekko japonicus
GCAACCAGCTAGTCATCTGTCAAAAGACGCTTCTCTTCATGGTCCAGACAAGAACCTGCCAAGCAGGACTGTTATCAACCACATTGCTGGGATGTTAGATAAATGCCTTTTCGGTACTAATTGCTGGCAGGCACTCAAGATGAAAGTCCACTTCTGAGCAAGGTGTGTGGAGAAGTCCTTCAGGGGAAAGACGACATTCCGAAGGCATGGCCCCATGATTGGACACCGTCCAAATCATCTGACCCGAGCTAGCTCTCAATTGCTCAGCTCACTTATCTGATGTTCTTTCTTTACTACGCCAAGAAGAAAAAGAGGCCTTGGATTTCAGCCTTGTGCATTCCAGTTCCACATTTACCCTTTTCTTTGCCACCCATCTGCCTGT
>NW_015271290.1:0-382 GCF_001447785.1 Gekko japonicus
ACAGGCTTTGCCATTTTTATTTAGCTGCACACGCTTCCAAAAGTCTGTGCCAGACCACTTTAATATAGGGATTCCCATGATATTATATGAATGTAATTCCTCATGGAGAATGGCCCATGCTCTTCACATTCTCTAAATGGCATTCATCCTCAAGCATATCAAGTGGGATTTTACTACTGAAAAGCAAAATCTACCAAGCATTGACACTGTACCTCCACATTCATTTTGATGGGATAACAAACACAGCATTACATGAACTGAGCCCTTAGATATTAAGCAGCAGTGAATTCATCAGCATTATTCTCAAAAGACCCATGAAGAAAATGTAGAAGCAATCATCTACAATGTCAATTTTTTTGTTAAAAAATCTCAACTCTCGGGG
>NW_015271291.1:0-382 GCF_001447785.1 Gekko japonicus
TGGGATAGCAATCAGTTTCCCTCATCTTAAAGCTTCTCTGTATTGGGAGGCTTGTATCTGCATTGACCCTTTTTTGAGGGAAAGGTGGTTTATAAATACTACAATTAAGTGTATTTTTTCACTCTTGGTTTTCTCAGGTGGAAACAATGGGAAGTGTACTAGTGGACAAAATGCAGAGTATTATATGGGGCTTTGGTTATGTGTCCTGAGATCCAAAATATTTTGCCTGTAAGCAGTCTAAAAGAGGTAGAGTCAGGGAATGATGCTTTTTGGTTTTCGTCTTTCAACTATTTCAGAATGAACCGGTTTATGACAACAGGCCCCACAGTAATCTTCCAGATAATGTTTTAGCTGGAAAGATATTGCTTATGTTAAAAAAAAA
>NW_015271292.1:0-382 GCF_001447785.1 Gekko japonicus
AAAAAAATCACTGAAGGATTCATGGTGAAGAATGGATTTTATATTATATCATTCTTCACCACCATATCACACCAGTAGAATTCTTCTAATACAATCATTCTCTTTCAGTTGCCTCCCTCACAAGAGGCCATCCAGGAAAGACTCTCAGAGCAGTTTCTATTGCCCTAACAGAAATAATTCATTGGTGTTTTCTTCTTCAGGTGATGTACTGACATTCTTAGATTCGCATGTGGAATGTAATGTAGGGTGGCTGGAGCCACTACTGGACAGAATCTATTTAAACAGAAAGAAAGTTGCCTGTCCTGTTATTGAAGTCATCAGTGACAAAGACATGAGGTAATGTTTGTCCCGATCCAGCCATTGCAATTAATGCACAGGAAAG
>NW_015271293.1:0-383 GCF_001447785.1 Gekko japonicus
AAATGTGTTTACCACCTCTTTCAGTTGTTTGGTGTTTCCAGCTTTTCTTCTGCTTTTCTTTATTTTCTCCTTCTTTTCTACATTTTTTCGCTTCCAGGAAGATTTAAACCACCGTTTTTTTGTCCTTCTTCTATTTTGGGTCGCTACTTCTGTCTGCAAATATTGGGGCGTTTCTCGCCATTTTTCAATCCATGTCTCCTCCTGCACGCTCATTTGGGCATGTATCTCTTGAGTTGGTTCTTCAATACCTTTGTCTACTACAACGAAAGGCTGAGAATTTCCAAAAGTCTTGCTCCATATCAACTGCAATGCTTTACTTATTTCTTCTCTCAAGCATTCTTGAAACTGTTCTGCTCTGAGTTCCTCTTTAAGTTTCAAAATTA
>NW_015271294.1:0-382 GCF_001447785.1 Gekko japonicus
CACTGGCCCACTTGCGCTTTCTCCTGTGGCTTTAGCAGCCAAATCATCTCTCTGGCTCCAGTACTGCACTAAGGAGAAGAATTACGTGAGGTTGAGTGGAAGAGTTGGCTGCCTCCAGCCCACTGGGTTCAATTCAAAAGATCCATTTCTGGAGGCAGCAGGAGGAAGACAGGAACCAGGAAGACCTACAGCAAGGTCCCCTCCATTCCAGCCTTACTCGCATGCTGCAACGTCTCTGGACATCATCATCTGTGGACTGGGGGAGGAGGCATGGTCAGCATCCCTAGCAGGGCAACTCACTTCTGACACCAGCTCTTTTTAAACCAAGCCTGCGGGCTGCGGCTCTCAGGAGTCTGGGGCAGGAGGAAGAAGAGAGGAAACA
>NW_015271295.1:0-382 GCF_001447785.1 Gekko japonicus
GATTGAACCTGGGTCCTTCTGCTATTAGGTTCACCAGATGGTTTCATTCATACAGTTTTGGGAATGGGGAAGCCATAAATAGGGAAGTTCAAACACCTGCCAGTTTAGCTCATGTGCTGTTTTGCCAGCTGAGAACAGGGAGCCAGTTTTTCAGTGGGCTGTTTGTCAACCCATTGGCAGTTGTTTAGCAGGTTTCTTCCTAATACCTTCAGAAGCATTCCTTCGTAACAATTCAGCACAGACCAAAAGGTGTTTTGCAGATATCCATTCTCATCCCACCTGATTGTCTGTTTCTCCCCTTATGGTGCTGCTGCTCTGCTTGACAGGAAGTTTTTAAAATAAATTGTTAGCTTAGCCACAAATTGGTGATGAATAAATGCTG
>NW_015271296.1:0-382 GCF_001447785.1 Gekko japonicus
ATCTATAATTTGCCAGGTCATCCTTATCTAGGAAAGGCTCTTTCAGTAAAGGTCAAATAGTTGCTTGCCTCATCCCTCCAGGAAAATGGCTCTTGGCTATGGAGGTATTAATTATCCTTGTCAAAAGAACTCTCAAACTCTCCTTGCAGGCTTTAATTAGGGCAAGGATCAAGTTTACAAGTGTTGGCTTTCATGACACTAAGGAGCCTGTCCACTTTACTCCAAGAGATGCATGAAAACTTGACAAGCCCCATTTCAAATTGAGCCTGGAAAAAACCTGATGTTACTTATCAACTTAAACAGTTCTGTTTACCAACTCCAGTTCTGAATTATTACATCACACGTATTATACAACTGACTCTGAGTCATGCAGTAAACACAG
>NW_015271297.1:0-382 GCF_001447785.1 Gekko japonicus
TATTATCATATCATTACAAATCCATTACAAGTCATATCACATCAAAATCATATTCCATAACACATGTCCATAGCAAGTAATCCAACCTTCAGTAAGTCAATCAATACAATTCTCGAACAGAATCAAAGTGCTTTGTGCTGTTAGAAACTTATCCTTACAGCACCTCCTTCACAAACTTCTAAGTTCAATGAGACCTGGCTATATATTTTCTCATAAAATGGACAGTAGGCAGATGCAAGGACACCTCCGTTCCATCTAAGGGAGCCTGCCAACCTATGATTCCATTTCCTTTGCGAACTTTTTCAAAGCCAGAACAGAATGTTGTCCTATATGTCCATTCTTCTACATATATCCCAAGCATCCATTCAAAATTCTTGCAAGC
>NW_015271298.1:0-382 GCF_001447785.1 Gekko japonicus
TTCCATTTACTACTTAGCAAATCATCTAAAGTTGATCTCCAGACTTCCCTCTCTTCTTATCCTTTTAAAGGATCAGTGAGTTTTGTATTAGAGAGACACTTGATTAAGCACTGGTTTTTGTATTTTCAGATGGTGGCTGCCATTTTTCCTTCTTCCCAGATGTACTAAAGGTACATCCTGATTGCAGCAGTGTCTACCTAGCATATCTTTATATATTCAAATCTGATCGACATACAACACAAGACACAAACAGGAGGCCTTAAGATCAGGGCCTGTCACATCTTTTTTATGTCTTCTCCCCACTTTTTAATTTTTTTGTTACACCCAGCTTGGTGACGAGTTCTGGAGAACTTGAAAGGTTGTGCAGTGTTCATGATGTTCA
>NW_015271299.1:0-382 GCF_001447785.1 Gekko japonicus
CCCACAACATATTTTTGTACCATTTTGAAATCTTCTCTTTTGTCCTAAAACTTGGAAAATATGCTCATATACTACAGTCTTGTACCATTCATCCTTCCTCATGAACTGGACCCCACTGCCTTCAAGCAAATTGTTTGCAACCCAGCTTCCTGGGGACCTGTGACAAACTATGTGAAGGTTCCTGCAATTTCAGTCATATGACCACAAACCTCCATTTTCAAGGGTTTGCCATAGTATACTTGAAGTCAACAAAACTGTGCAAGGACCCAGTTCAGCAGATCTGGCCTACCGCTGTGATATTTATATCTCACCTTACTTCCATCATGGAATTTTCAAGGCAGTTTGCATGGGACCAGACCTAGATTTGCTTAACTTCAGCAAG
>NW_015271300.1:0-382 GCF_001447785.1 Gekko japonicus
GGAGCCCTGCTGCCAGTCTGAGTAGACAGCAGCGACCTCAGTGGACCAATGGTCTGGTTTGGCACCAGGCAGCTTCATGCGCACTTCATGCATACATGTCTACACGTGGTTGATCTCGGACCGGTCACACATTCTCAGCAAAACCTACTCCACAGAACAGTGCCACCTTTAAGACTGACACAGTTTCATTCTGGGGATAAGCATGCTCACTTCTGCAGATCTGTGCACGTGGAAGTGTATCCCCAGAATGAAAAGTTGTTGGGCTTAAAAAGTGCCACTGGGCTCCAACTGTTTCCCTCCTTCTTTCCATCTTTTTCTTTATTTCCCTCCTTTTTTCTTCTTTCCTTCCTTTTTTTCCTTCTCTCCCTCTTTCTTTCCTTCT
>NW_015271301.1:0-382 GCF_001447785.1 Gekko japonicus
CCCAGAAATGATGTCATGCCATTGCTAACAGCATTTTTTCCCCTCCTGCCAGTGGACAATGCTTGTTGAGGGCAGGAGGTAGAGAAGACTGGCATTGCTTCTGGGTCTTCCCTGGATGGGACATCACACTGTTGCCCTACAGCCATTTTTCCCCATTATTTTTCTCCTGCTCACTATGGGAGCAGTGGACCAATGGCAAGCATGTAACCAATGAGCTGTTCTTAAAGATACTCCTGACCATGGCAGCCACCTTGGAATCCAGGAACAATGTCAAATCCAGAATTATCTCCTGACTGTATATCAACTCTTTCTACCAACATGATTTAAAGGTTTATCTCTATAATCCTGAGGCCTAGAAACTGATTTTAATAGTATTTTCAAG
>NW_015271302.1:0-382 GCF_001447785.1 Gekko japonicus
AAAGGCTTTTATAATATAGGGAGATTAGATATAATGATAATACTCTTCACTCCAGCTTTGAAATCAGAAGGTCTTTCTGATGGATAACTTTATACATGAAAGTCTTTCATTACTTCTGTCAAACCACACATTAACTCAGATCAAAATAACTATGAATTGAGTAGAGTTTGTCAATTGTGTCTTTGATGATTTCCCCTGCCACCCCAGACTCCATGTTTCTCCCAGAAAGGGAGAAACACGTATGCCACTTTTCTAGAGACCTGCTCAAGGCACTTCACAGAGAAAAACAATACAAAAATAAAATAATAAAATAATTTAAAAAATTCTTTTTTTAAAAAATAAGAATATAATAAATGTTCAAAAAAGCTGTCTACATTTGGTG
>NW_015271303.1:0-382 GCF_001447785.1 Gekko japonicus
GTATTTCCATCAATGCACCTAACACCTCAAATACTGCCTATAAAGCATTCCAGACCCAAGGGAAGGGGAGATAAGGAGAAATGGGAACAGAAAGAATGTCTTCCTTCTCACTCATTGGCTGGTCACTCAGTTAATAGGGGGCCAAGTCAATTGAGACTGGGAGGAAAAAGTTCTTTTCCAACTTGGATATTGTTGTGTAGTGGGTTTGATGCATGAAAGATCATGGAGACGGTGTGATGCAAAGCATGGTTTACCGGACACAACACGAACTAACTACAACAGGCCATGTGGCCCACTATATACAGTACCCAAAGAGACACCCCTAGGTCCAATTGGAGGGGGAAACTTCCAAAGGTCCTATTGGTTCCCAAAGGAAGAGTCC
>NW_015271304.1:0-382 GCF_001447785.1 Gekko japonicus
TTTTTTAAACTGTGTGTTACACAGAGAGACATGATTCCCCTGTGGATAGTTTTTTTTAACCCCTAGGCAGGTTGTATGTATGAAGAGAAGGCCAGGTAGGCTAATTCTTTTCCTTCCAAGCCCCCCAAAGTTGGCTTCTGCTGCCTATTGTGGGACCCACTGAGGTTCCCAGGTATCCTCCCAACCCCATCCCATGGGGGGAAAAAGCAGTTTGGAAAGGACAAATTCTGAGCACTAAGCAACATCTGCCTCTCCTTCTACTGCCACGGGGGCCTAAGTACACAATACACTATTCCTGGTTCTGCCCTCAGGGACTGTCAAGCAAATGTGCACAGCAGGTTCCTGGGTGAAAGGTAAGATTCTAAGATGCATGGGGACCAGT
>NW_015271305.1:0-382 GCF_001447785.1 Gekko japonicus
GATTAAATAATCCCTCATTTCTGTGTAAAGCTTTAAAGGAAACACTATTTGTGGGGAGGAGGATTTGCATGTCCTTCATGTTCAGGTCACATGTGATCACTCCTCAAGAAAGCCTGTTTTCCTCTCCAATTCCTTGGTTGTACACACTGAGGATCATACTGTACATATGTGCTTGGGATTCTGAACATGTTTTCTATATTAAGCAGTGACCAGTTGGGGCAACTGAGATCAGGGCTATTGCACAGGGGCAAGAAGATGAATTTTACCTTTCCCCTCTCTCTCTGGCTACCTGGGAGAAGCCCCTCAACCTGCTGTTAGCTCTGTCATGCAAAAGACCCTCCCATACTGTTACAGCCCCTGACCTGGATAGCCCAGGTTAGCC
>NW_015271306.1:0-382 GCF_001447785.1 Gekko japonicus
GATCCCACAAGGACAGTTGCCCTGAAGTGGTCTTCCCTGTCACCTGAGCATGAGGGTAATCCTCTGCCGTGCCCATGAGCTGGGTCTATCACTTAACCTTCATGCCAGAACCCCTAGGGGAATCAGGAAAATGGGCATGCAAGCTGGCCTTTGTGATAATGGATCTGGACCCATGCTGGTACTGCCACGAGAGCTGGACCTCATGACGCCCAGCTCCTGCCAATGCTCTTTATAGCTGTACCCAAGAGCCATCCGTAATGCCATGCAGGCAGATATCCTTTCTCCAGTGAGATAAGTGAACCCCATCAGGTTAAAACAGGAATGGGTCCAGTGTTGATGTGTCTTCCAGGATATTCTGGAGCTGCTCTACCACTGCTCTCTC
>NW_015271307.1:0-382 GCF_001447785.1 Gekko japonicus
GGTTGCTAGGCTCAGCCCAGCAACCCTTGGCATAAGCCACGCCTTCTCCCATGCCGTGTCCCAAGGGCACTTGCAGGACCTCAGGGCTTGGCCTGGGTTGCTTGGGCACGGAACCGGCCCTGCACGATGCACAAAATTAGCAGTGTTTGGCGTGCCTGCAACAGGTTCTCTAGCCCCGGTCTAGAAGGCCTCTTTATAAACTTGTATTTTCCGGTACTGACACCTGAATGTATGCAGCCAGGATGGCCTTTCATCAGCCTATGCCTTAGTAGCGTGCCATGGCATGAAGGAGGTCTCACGTGAGGCTTTGTAAGACAACACCGAACACCGTGGACCGTAGAGCTACCTCCCCCCTCCCTAGGGTTGCCAAGTCCATCTTCCA
>NW_015271308.1:0-382 GCF_001447785.1 Gekko japonicus
CTAAGGGTTTATGTGTATAAATTGTTTTGTTTTATGATTGTACTCTCTTTAAATTTTGTATGGTTTTAAGAATGCCATGTCTTGCCCTGAGCCTGCCTGCAGGAAAGGGCAGGATAAAAGTCCAATGAAATAAATAATAAATAAATCTCCATTACCTTTTAAGGAAAGTAGTAAGGACTCTGCCGCCTGTGGGGCTTATGGGCAAGTGACATGGGTATCTTCGCCCAACCTTCTTTCCTACCTGGTCTTAGTCAGAATTCAAGCCATGTGAACTAGTCTCCAGATGGAATTAGTGCAACACAATTATCTACATCCAAACCGTACAGCATGCCTTGTCCTCGGTATACTCTAGGGTAGCCAGTTTGGTGAAGTGGTTAAGTGC
>NW_015271309.1:0-382 GCF_001447785.1 Gekko japonicus
GCAAATTCCACATTTTAACCACTCTCTGTCAATAAGAGCAGGGCCATCAAGAAGAGGCCATGTTTTGTTTGACAACTGCATTTTATTTTTAACATAGCTAGACTTTCAACACATAAAATAATGTAAAGGGGATCACTCGAGTAAACTTTTGGAGGTAGTGGTTCAACTTGCACTCTGTCACTGCGACCCTAGCAACAAATAATCAAGCCTCTTCCCGTAGCCATAGTTCCATTCACTATTCTGTTTCTTGGTCACACTCTAGTGTGAGAGAATACAGGAAACTGGCTTATTTCCAGAGATATGTATCTCTGAGCACAGTATTCTATTTAGTTCTGAACCTGAATGTGCCCCCAACCACTGCTCTCTTATAAGATAGCCCAAC
>NW_015271310.1:0-382 GCF_001447785.1 Gekko japonicus
CAACTGTGCGACTGAACAACAAAAATGATCATACAAGGAATAGCCTATGAGGTTGCATGTAACAGAAGCAAATCCTAGAATTGTTACTACATTACATGGTGAAATGAATAAATAGGTAACTGCACAAAACTTTTGGTCTCATGGGAATCTTACCTCTACAATAGAGACTTTCAGAAAACAGTAGGGAGTTTTAAAAGGCATGGTTTGAGTGGCATTAAAGAAGATTCTGCATCTTTGTCAGTGGCTGGCTACCTCTGTAAACTGTCTGAGCAGTTGCACTGCCTTTGTAAGAATCTGAAAAATTTATGTAAGACAGAAGATTGTACTGTCAAATGGGTGAGCCGATCCAGCTGCCTTGCTTATTTGTGAAATGTATCCTTGC
>NW_015271311.1:0-382 GCF_001447785.1 Gekko japonicus
GATCCATAGTGATCCATCTCCCTTGCGGAGACCCAAAATGAGCGGTTGAAACTCTTACAGTGCAGGCACACACAAATTGCCTGGAAAATATCTTGGGGGTTGATTCTGTTCAGCGCGGAAGTCAAATGGTCTGTTTGAATGGCATGTGGGCATATACGTGGAAGGTTTAGCCCTGAGTGGAGTGGACTGTGTGGAAAGAACCCTCAGCTGGGAAGTGTTGTAGAAGTGGGACAAATCAAGGAGGATCAAGTGGTGTTGCCTTCCCAGGGACATCTTCTAAGCCTGCTCTAGGAAACACCCCTTTTCCTGATCCTAAACACTGGAGAATATGTATCTTCCCATTCTTGAGATGTGTGTGTTGGTGTGGTTTGGAATAAGGTCC
>NW_015271312.1:0-383 GCF_001447785.1 Gekko japonicus
TATCATTGGCACCAGAGCAAAGAGGCCGCCAAAGTGTCTTCCGTAGCCTTCAGTTAAAGGTCACTCACGAGCAAGAGACTGGAAGACCGGCTGACGCAACCTGTTGAGGAGGGCAAAAGAGATGCCTGAACTCTCTCACCTCCCCTGTGTATACTTTTACCTGGCCGAGGGGCGTGGTTGGAATGTGGAGGGGGGGGAACAGAATTTACGTAGCAAAGGTTGCCGTTTGTGCGAAGGTGGGTGAGTACAGGACGTTGGCCCCGGCCCAAAGACACCGAAATGCCCTTTCTTTGTTTTCGCACTCGTCCTGTGGATTATCGGAACACAGGGTGTGTGGAGGAGAGAGAGAGGGAAGAGGTCAAGTGGTTAAGACGCTGAACTGC
>NW_015271313.1:0-382 GCF_001447785.1 Gekko japonicus
CATGGCAAACGAGGTTCTGAGTTTGACAGTTCCTTCTTTAATGTAGCAGATTTAGTTTATACCTTTCCACACCCGCGGTGTACAACAGTAAGAGCAATAAATGTATCTGACACTATCAGTCTACATGCAGCAATATATGTGCTAAAACCAATGAGACCTTCCCCGATGTTGCCTTCTGGCACAGGATATGGTGGCTTCCTTTACTTGCCATGGCTAGATACAAGTCCAGTACTACCTTGGAGATGAACAAGACTGTGGGGACATATGCTTTTGAGTGTCAATGCTCCCTTTGTCAGATACTTTGATTCTTGAAAGCTCATATCCCCAAAAATGTGTTGGTGTCTAGGTGGTACTGTGTCAGCTATGCTTCCATGGGGGTTGG
>NW_015271314.1:0-382 GCF_001447785.1 Gekko japonicus
AGAAATCATGGTTTAATTGTGAAAGGTTGGTGCTCACATGGATATATGGAATCTTTTCTTAAGCACCAGCTGAAGTGGTCATGGTTGCTGCTGGAACAGAAATGAATGGGACTCAGATGCCAATCAGGAAAGGATTCTGTGGTTGGTGGTCCGCGTCATCTGCAATTTGTCACAGAAATGAGAACAGCTTTTGGGAATGTCAGGACGCACCGAATCCCTGAAGGAAAGCCCCAGCGAGGTGCAGTGTCTCCCATATGTAAAGCAGGGAGAGGAGGACAGGAGTACATTTCTTTCTTTGCCCCGCTGTCAAACACTGCAGGCATGTGAAGTCTTTAGAAATTCGCTATCGTTCCCCCCCGCCCCCGTTGGCCCAGAGAGACTG
>NW_015271315.1:0-382 GCF_001447785.1 Gekko japonicus
TTTTTTAGAGATAAACCAGTTCATGTTGGTATCACAAAAGATGACCGCAGGCCTCATGTCTTGTTCTGAAGTGGAGCCAGCCTGAGATATTAGCTGTCTGGCTGGAGGACCTAAGTCTTAGAGAGCACCTAAAGAAGATAAAAACCTGCACACACATCTGCATCGGGGCTAGGCATGAATGAGTCACTTCAGATAAAACAACAAACGCTGCTCTGATACTCTTGCCCATTCATGTCATCTTCTCTTAACTGGTCATCTTTAACAAATTAGAAATATTCCAGTTATTCCCCTCCGGGGAGGACGCAGCCACGAACAGTGTCTGGAAAAGCAGCAGCTGGGCGCCAGGGCACAAACGGGGCTCGGCTGCAAAAAAAAAAAAAAA
>NW_015271316.1:0-382 GCF_001447785.1 Gekko japonicus
CAAGTACTAACCAGGACTGACCATGCTTAATGTCTTTTTTTTTAACAAGTTAACTTTATTTTACAATAATGCATCAGTGCATTTTTAAAACAGAAGAAAGCTGTTTATTTTAGAATACATAAAGTCAACCAAAATCATAGACAATTATTACTAGCAACAAGCCTTAAAACATGCACAATTAATTCAACATTGACTTGTGCCTGGGAGAGGTGAAGGACAAAACAGGAGGAGAATGCAACTTTCAGACAGAAGATCAACCCTTTCCACCAAGGGAGAGAGAAATGGGTGAGGCGAACCACAGTGCTCACCAGTGAGTGTTAAGAATGCCCTGCTGGGGGTGCCCCGTACGGGGACTATGTAGTGTCCGCTGACCGCCACCGGA
>NW_015271317.1:0-382 GCF_001447785.1 Gekko japonicus
AGATGGCAACCTTAGACAAAAATCATGCCTCCCTCTTCCACTAATGGGAAAAAAGATCTGTTAAGCAAAGCATCTGCTATTGGGATGATTTTGCCCAACTGCCTTTCCTTACTACAGCCCCTCTCCCATGCCACGTGACATCTTCCCCCCCCCATGAGAGTCCCCCAGTCATCAGCATCAGCTTTTTGGGAGTCACAGGGACTGGTGGCAGAAGGCAGAGAAGATCTGCCTCGTCAGGTGTTTTGTGCTCATGGTTCAAGGGATACAACCCCCCCCCCCAAAAAAAGTCTTAATCTTCTGTGGTGCAAACTGAGTTAAATGTGAAGGCCCTTTTGACAGGGAGAGCACAGAAATGTACCCCAGAGATACAGAAGCCAATCAA
>NW_015271318.1:0-382 GCF_001447785.1 Gekko japonicus
TTCCTGCCCCAAAATAGCCCTGTTTACTTATGTGCCTGAGCAACTGGTGTTCTGTTGTGACAGTAGGAGAGAGGGAGGGAGGCAAAGTGCCACTGGCTTCAGTCTTTACAGAATGGAAACTCTTACAAGGCAACCAAAGAAGTTGCTCCATGAACATGTGGACGTATGTTCTGAGTTTGCTGTAGAATTACCTTCTTTGAATTTGTAGGTCTCAGTAACATCCATTTTTTCATCCGTACCCAGTGCCTTGGTCAGAATTAGTTTCCCAATGTGGGTCTTGTCAATATATTTAACCTCCTTCTTCCCATTTGTCATAACGTTCGAGTAGACAACATCACTGTTAACCTAATAAATAAAGGGAAAGCATTAAGTCACACGCTGA
>NW_015271319.1:0-382 GCF_001447785.1 Gekko japonicus
AGGAGGAGGAGGAGGAGGAGGAAGGGTGTAAAAAAAATACAAAATAAATAATTAAATTACAGAGTTGAAAGAGCAACACTGATACGGGACTCCCAGTGCATCTTCTTTGTGTGTGCTCTACATTCTGTTGTTTAGCTACTCTGGAAGCTTTTTATATAGGAAACGAACTTAGAAGGGCAATGTCAATCTAATCCATGTTTGAAGATGAGGCTGGTAACAGCACCAATATCAAGGGGGGAATATGTCATTTGAGTCTGCTGAAATTAACTGGAAATAAAATGAAGCCTTGCAAAATCAATGATTGTGGATAACTGAGTGTCGACATGACTTTCCATCGCTTATTTTGCTAGCAATGCAGTCCTAAGCAGACTTACAACCTTCT
>NW_015271320.1:0-382 GCF_001447785.1 Gekko japonicus
GAGGAAATAGCCTCGCTC
The DNA here is from genome assembly GCF_001447785.1 of Gekko japonicus. Classification (NCBI taxonomy): domain Eukaryota; kingdom Metazoa; phylum Chordata; class Lepidosauria; order Squamata; family Gekkonidae; genus Gekko; species Gekko japonicus. Next base: position 19 of record NW_015271320.1, read on the forward strand.
CCCCCCCCTCCCATTTTATTTGGCACGTGTGACCACACCCTGAGGGAAAAGCGGACCAAATCCATTCCTTCAGTAACTCGAGCAACTCTCCCAGCCTGCCTGCCACTGCTCCCAACCTGATGTGGAGCAGATAAATGTCTCTGCTGCGGCCCAGCAAACAGCGTGGCCTCTGGCTGGCTGCATGGAACTGGCCAGGGCAGTGGGAAGACGGGAGCGGAGATTGTTCAGTGAGGGAACGAGGGGAAGGGTGGAGGGACTTGCCCCATAGCTGTGGCAACATCAGCCTGCCCACCCCCTCCAAAGAGACAAAGTCTTAAGCTGTAGGGGTCTCACGTCACCTGAAGCTGCCTTCTGCTGAATCAGA
>NW_015271321.1:0-382 GCF_001447785.1 Gekko japonicus
ACTCTGTGATTCTATGATTCTATGTTTATAGGATTCTAAGCACAAGTGAACTCATGGAACTTTTCCCTTCAGGGCCTACGTGCCTAAACTGCAAAAGAGGTTTTATGGCCCCAGTCTGTGTTTACTCTGAAATCGCAGTAACAGCTGGGCGTGCAAGAACACAGACTTAATGCATGCTAGGAAACCAAAGCCACCTAAATCCCTAGAGACCCCATGGCAATTCCAGCCCGAGAGAGAGGTGGTAAGTGAAACACCGTCCACTTCTTGAATAGCTGTGCACAACAGGCAGAAATTCAGCAGGCAAAGCTTCCCTCCCAATATGTCAGTTCAGCACCTGGAAAAACTTTCCCTGTTGAAACCAAAGCTCCCTCTAAGCTGTGGA
>NW_015271322.1:0-382 GCF_001447785.1 Gekko japonicus
CCAGAGTGGTGGCAGCGTCAGGTTGACACTCCGCCTGAGCCGTGACAGAAGTCTATTTTAATTTTTGTCAACATAAGAGATTTGTTCTATAGCCAACGGACGTTACTCTAGAATCGTGCAGCAGGAAAACAAGAAAGCTAGCTCAACTACCTAACGCTTCTCGGGGTTGCGTCAGACAGCACCAGCCTTAAAGTCAAGGATCAAAGGCCAAAGCTCAAGCGTTCTGCAGGCGGGCAGCAATTGCGATTCAAGCAGATCACAGTTCAGGCCTTCGGTCCATCGGGATCTCTGCCAGCTTCCTCCTTTCGGGGGCCGGATTTCAATTATAGTTTTTGGCCCAGCAGCCTCAGGTGATAGAATCATCGAATCATAGAGTTGGAAG
>NW_015271323.1:0-382 GCF_001447785.1 Gekko japonicus
GAGTGGCAATGGGAAGTGGGAGCTGGAAGCAGGGGATCCTACACCCCTCGTTCGGAAGGGGCTGTCAACTTTGCAGAGTCCATCCTTCAAAATTGCAATTTTTTCAAGGGTAATCGATCTCTTAAATCTGGACATCAATTGTATTTCCAGGAGAAATCTTGACCCCTCCTTGAGGTTGATAACCCTACATTTCAGTAACTGTAGCTGAAATGTGCCATGGTTTTGTGTTAAATCTGAACAAAGCTACAGATTTTTTCCCAGCATTGTTGCTTTCTTCAGTAGTTTAGAACCAAAATAGATTAGACCCCTGAGCGATATTTGCACATTTTCTAGTTTCTGATTTTCTATTTTTGTTTTATATAATTGCAGTACATCTTCTAGT
>NW_015271324.1:0-382 GCF_001447785.1 Gekko japonicus
AATCCAAGCTCTTCTCTTCTTCTTCTCTTGAACCTCAGCACTGGAATGGGGCGAAGGGGACAGATTTTGTTCTTAAGAGGGACAGCTAAAGTCATAATTTTAGAATCTTTTGCTGAAACCTGGATGGGTGACTGCCATACCCTACGATGTATTATCAATGAAAATAAAGGATGTGTGTTCAATCACTTCTCCTACCATAAATTGTTACTTAACTCATCCACCCCAATGTCCAAACAGTGCACAAGGCACAAAAGTTCACTATGACAGAATCCTCTGATTGCCATGAGCAATTAATGAATGAATGACAGGTTACAGTGTGTCCAAAGAACCCACTCCAAGGAGGTTGCCCACAGCGTCTCTGAATGAATCACTGCTCTGGCTG
>NW_015271325.1:0-382 GCF_001447785.1 Gekko japonicus
GAGGGCAATATATGCCCATGTCTCTGTGGGTTGTGACTGGATCCTTTATTTGCTTCTGATGAATCCTGGAGTAGCCTTATCTGCCCTTAAAAGGCTGCCTTTTACATTCTCAGCAGAACGACTGCTGTGAGTTGCCTCCATCCAGTCAGGAGGCAGGTTCAGATTGAGGCTCATCCAGGAGGTGGACTTCTGGCAGATAAATGAGGTGTTCTAATGAAGGGCTGTTTTGTATGTTACAATATGACACATGGAGACCCTTCTCCCTTTAGGAATAAGCGTACACCCTAAGATTTTGAAGTGTGGTGTGATGCATGTTCTGTTGTGAGTATACTTCTGCATGGCTGGTTGGGAGCGTGGCTGCCCTCCTCAGTGGTGCTGTTGA
>NW_015271326.1:0-382 GCF_001447785.1 Gekko japonicus
GATAATGTTCCATTCAGTTAAACCTGGATTTAAATAACTTTAGATGAAATTTTAGAATTTTAAACACTGGAAACAAGTTGATTGAGATAGTTATTCTAGAGCACTTCATGTGTATAACAGATAAGCCATTAATGACTACATAGATTTAAAGTCTATAGGTGACCGTGTATTAGCTATGTCATATTGGTTGATTAACTTCATCTGTCATAAGAACCTGAAAACAAGTAACAACAGTTGTGCCATAGTGAATAGTCTTAAGTCTAAAATAGGCTAAGTTCACATGTTTAAAAATATCTTTAGTCGTGTAAGTGTGAAGTTATTCTTAGCGTTTAAACTGAAGACTGTAAAAATATATAGAAGGCTTAGTTGTAGTTAAAGCAGG
>NW_015271327.1:0-382 GCF_001447785.1 Gekko japonicus
ATCATACTGAAAACATCTCCAACAAAATACGCCACACCTCCAAAGGAGGGCCCCTTCAGTCATGAATAACCCACCATTGCAAGTGAATCAGAAATCCAAATGACGTCCAAAATGAACATACAGAAACTCAGTCGATGCCGAAATGAAGAATATAGCACAACACGGTGTCTGCAATGTCCGGTTTCCCAGCCACTTTGGGCCCGGCAGCTGTGATGTGTTTAGCTATGTTTATGCTTCACGCATTTGCTGTAGGATAATAAACATCTAACGGGGAACTCCATCTCCCGTATTCTACAGCAAATCAAGAGACTTCTGTTCTAGATTTGCTTTTGATAGGAGCATTAAGTGATACATGGTGATCCAAGCCGGCAAACGCATGAAG
>NW_015271328.1:0-382 GCF_001447785.1 Gekko japonicus
CTTCAGCCTTCCTTTATAACCCAGAACAGGATGAGTGACCATGATCACATTTTTTTCCCCTTCCCAAATGGAGTTTCTTTCTGGGAGAAAACAAATTTAGGGAATATGGCAAAGTGGCCCAAAGCGCAGTTTAAAGAATGCCATGACACCACGGGGAGTCTTAGCCAATGGGCGACAGATCTCCTCCATGGGGGGGGGGGGGCAACTGCCAACAGCTCCATTCCCTCAAAAGAGGGGGGAAAGAAGAAAGACAGGTTCCTGTAGCTGCTTGCACCTGCCTTATCTGGGCTGAAGCAGCTGGCTTCTGGCAACAGTGGTGGCCTTACTCAGCCCTGGGGGGGCTAGTGATGGGGTGGTAGCAGTGTTTCTGGGGCCCCATCCT
>NW_015271329.1:0-382 GCF_001447785.1 Gekko japonicus
CCATCTTGTATCGCTGACCCTTGCCCACATTTCACTTCATGAGTGGCAGAGTGCGGCAACCGGAAGAATTTGCTCCTCCATTCTGCTGCGAGGAGTTGTGGACCACACGGGGAGTTGACTTAATGCTGAGGTTAGCTAGAGTGGATGGAGCCACAGCACATATGTTTTCACCAACTCTTGGTTCTGTGTAGCTATGGAGTCAGGAGTACCGGTCCCGGGAAACTTCACTCTGCATCTGAAAGGGGTGACTGTACCTGAACTGATTGTGGCTGATGGTGCATACCCCATGCAGAGATGTCTCATGAAGCCCTATGGAGTGCCCAGGGACACTCGCGAGAGGAACTCTGACAACGCACTGTGCAGGGAGCAAAATGTGGCCGAG
>NW_015271330.1:0-382 GCF_001447785.1 Gekko japonicus
AGGATCTGATCCAGCATAAGGTCGCTTTGTGTGTCTGTGTGTTATCATTTTGAGGGCAGACGTTAGGATGCATTGAGATATCCTGGCGTAGACCATATCACATCTGCCAGCCCGGAGAACTCCCAGAAACGTCACCATTGCCCAGAAGAGCCACTTTGCCCAGAAGGACTCATCCTTGACTCCTGAATGAATCGGTGAAGAGGAAGGTGGAATGCCAGGACGCAGCACTAACTGAGCTGTCCCACATTTTCAAAAAAGGGTCTTTAGCCATAATTAATTAAGGAAATAGCAGCTGGAGTAGCCCAGACGAGCCTGAGCTCAACAAAACTTGGAAGCTGAGCAGGGTAAGCCTGGGTTAGCATTTGGACGGGAGACCACCAAG
>NW_015271331.1:0-382 GCF_001447785.1 Gekko japonicus
AAGCATCAGGAAGGTTCATCATGTTAGCTTATAATCCTAAATACACTTTCTCAGAAGGAAGTTGCTTTGGAACCAGTAGGCAATTTCCAAAGTATGCTTAGTTCTAGGATACAAGATCTTCTTTCAGCCAATAAAACTATAAGATTGCTAAAGCAAGAGATAAGTTGCTTTCCTGAGTAAGATTAGTGGAATGGTGACCACAGCAATATTGAGAATGGATGTATCAGAAGTTTTGGAAAAGCAAACAGTGACATAGGGCTAGTAATTACCTTTATGCAAGGAAACTCTGTAAATACTCCAGTTCCCAACATTTTCAGTTTTAGGAACACCATACATTTTATAACAGCCCAAGCATATCACCCAGTAGAATAAAATTCTGTTC
>NW_015271332.1:0-382 GCF_001447785.1 Gekko japonicus
ATCCTGAATTATTTGGTGTCCTCTAAAATTGGAGGTGCGCAGAGAAAGGGGCTCTCACAGTGTTCCAAAAGGCTCATGAGTCAGGACTTCTTTTTACAGAAGCTGTGCTGAGTTTTCTTCACTAGGGCTTGTTCTTCTGTATGTTCAGTAATTCTTTCTCTAATAATAGTTTCCATCAAAATCTACAGAACAATCATTAGGCTAATTGGCCTGTAATTTCCTAAATCTCCTATGTGTTCTTTTTAATAATTAGTCTTATATTTGCTACCTTCAAATATTCTGGAAAGGAAGGCAGAGAAGCCCTGGGCGACTACTGCCTAGACTGGATTGGTGGTGGAATGTGCTGTCATCACAGCTGATTTATGGTGACCCCTGCTGGGGT
>NW_015271333.1:0-382 GCF_001447785.1 Gekko japonicus
GCAACTTGACAGCAAAAAAAAAAAAGGGAAGGAAGGAAGAAAAGAGTGAAACCCTGAATGACACCAGGGGAGTGGGGTTGGGGCAGGAATCTCCATTTTCCTTTATATGTCTGGAAGCAAAAGCACCAGACATTTACTCACTGCTGTAGTGAAGACTGCGAGACACTAAGCAAGCCGCCGTGACCTCACCTGATAGCACTAGGGGCTTTAAGTATAAAATACTAGGTACGGTTTCTAGTGCTCTGGGAATCCATGTCTAGACACTGCTTTTACTCCGTGAAGCTGTTCTTTATTTGATCATCTCATTATCTGCTAACTAAACTCTTGCTCTTCTGGTTTTTCAGGAGACCGGCTGCAGTCTCGGATTTCCTACCCACCTGCT
>NW_015271334.1:0-382 GCF_001447785.1 Gekko japonicus
TTGAGCTTCCAGCAGTTAAACATGTTTTATGTAGCCTTTATTTTATTTTATACAATGTCAGGTCTTTATGATGTACATTAAACAATAACCAATGTGTATTGTAAGTATTAAAATATTTTTTAAAAAAATCTCCTGCTCTTGTGATCTAGAAATGGCATCATTACCAATATCAACAGATGGACATTTTTCACTTTATATCTTTTTTAGTTGTACTAGAAATTCCTAATGACTCTGTCACTACTCAATTGTACATCAATAATAGGGATTTACTAGTGCATATTTGTAACACTCTCTGTCTTTTTGTACCATTCCCAACAATTAAACAGAAGAAACTGTCACACTTTTATCCCATCTTCCCTTCCAGGAGCTCAGGATGGTGTGC
>NW_015271335.1:0-382 GCF_001447785.1 Gekko japonicus
GGACTTGTCAGGACTGGATACATTACAGGCACCATACATTAGTACCACAGAAGCGCCCATCCTGTATAGCACGCCCGCATAGCAAACATAAGCAAAAACTAGCTTTTCCACTGTGGAAGAGAGCCCACATCTTCTACTTCTAATTCAGAAACAAAACCAAGCAGTTAGCGTACTGACTCACCACGCAAGCAGCAGAGAGGAGCGCGTGAGGAAAACAAACAGATTAATGCATAGAAGACGGCACGGGGTGGGGTCGGGAAAGGGAAAAGGGGGGGGAGCTCTTTTTCAAAAACCTAAAAGGAACAGCATGTTCAAAAAGGCATAATTGCCGACCACTCTTCTCTAAAGGAAAAGGAAATTGGGGGGGGGGGGGGGAACGGGA
>NW_015271336.1:0-382 GCF_001447785.1 Gekko japonicus
ACAGGCTGCCATTTTTTCACACACCTCTACAACTGATATATTGATCGATTCTCCTTATATCTTGGATTGCTGGTACAGACGATTTAATTGTTCTAGATAAGACAGTTCATCCAGGTTTGCTTTTCAGTATGAGCTGTCAGAAATAGAAATGCACATCTTCCTGGGCCGCTTGTTTAATTATTGAATTGCTCCAGGAATGAGGATGTTGACCCTTTATTATAAATCCACTCTTTGTGTCATTAAAATCTGTCATATCTTCTCGTCACATTCTGAAATAACACAATCAAATAAAATATGAAATGGAACAAGTTGCAGTTGGGAAAGCTACAATTATAAAAGTGGAGGAGGGTAAACAAACAATGAGGAATTTCACATTACCCTT
>NW_015271337.1:0-382 GCF_001447785.1 Gekko japonicus
TCGCTTGACTGCGTGGAGCCCCAGTCTGCAACGCGGTCAGAACTGGACACATTACAGTTTGCAAATCCCTAAACCATGTGGCTATAACAATTTACCATAAAAGCAACTGTCCAAGACGGAACAACTCTGTTATTTTCCTGTAGGAAGGCTATGGCTACAGAGGTGCTATATGTCTGGAGTCCTATTTTCTACCAAAAACTAATCTGAGGGAGCAGCAACAATAGAAAACACTACTTCTTTCCACCTTACAGCAGAACGAAGACAGATTTCCACAACTTATCCTGCCTCCTGCTTATGCAGAAAGATGCAGTGCTCAAATACCTGGATGCCTCTGTGGCAGTGTGATAATATCTCATTAAAAGGTAAAAGTAAAGGTTCCCTT
>NW_015271338.1:0-382 GCF_001447785.1 Gekko japonicus
AATTCCCCAACATGGAGCTGGCAACTCTAGCGACCTTCTAAATCAGAAGCAACCTATTCTGAACCTATTGTAACAAATGACTGTTTAGATTTCAGTGGTAGGGTGCAAAAGAATTCCAGCTAGGCTTGTAGGTGGAGAAAAGGTGTGGCAAGATGAAATGCCTGCTCTTGAACATACTCAAGATTCACCTTAAAAAAATAATCAAATGGATTTTTGCCTTTGGCAGACACACCTCACATACAGACCCATTTAATGGGTTGGATCCAGCCAACTCTTTTGAATTAAACTCACTCAGTTCCCCTCCTCATTGCAGCCCCTACCCCACACAGCTTTTGCCCCTGCAGCTCCCATGATCCTTCCACAGCATAGCCTTTTTGGTGGG
>NW_015271339.1:0-382 GCF_001447785.1 Gekko japonicus
GCTGTCCTTGGTAAATTTGGTTTCTCTTGGAACTTTGGTTTAAAAAATGAACACAGAAGATAAACCATCCTGTTGTGTGTAGGTTGCTGTTTCCTTTTCACTGATAGTACCTCACATCTTTTCTAAGCGCACAGTCATAAGAACATACAGAGAAACTTCTGGATCAGACCAGCGGCCCATCTGTTTCAGCATACTGTTTCACACAGTGACTAACTAGTTTCCATGTCGGCCTAACTAACAGAGCATAGGAGCCAAGGACTTCTCCGGACGCTGCACTTGTGTTCAGAGGATTACTGCCTCTGGACATGGAGATTCCCTTTAGTCACTATAGCTAGTGGCCACTGATGGCTCTATTCACCATTAACAACCCCCTTGTAAAGCC
>NW_015271340.1:0-382 GCF_001447785.1 Gekko japonicus
TGTATCCTTTATTTTAGAATATAAGAAAGTGATAGGATGGTATATTCTAAATGTGTGCTATGACAGATACAGAGTTGGACCAAATTCACATGTGCTTCTTCAAGTGTTTCTCAACCTTTCTCCCACGATTGGGTGTATTTGTGTGTGAAACTTAAAGTAATTTTAATTGCACAGAAGTTTCCATTTATTGACGGCCATACAGGAAGGTTTAGTTATGCATTCCATCCTTCCTGCGCTTTACAATACATGTGTGGATTTGGGCCTCAGAACCAGGACCAGAAAAGACAACAGAGTTCAGGTTTCATCTCAGCCACGATACTCATGGGGTGACCCTAAGCTGTTCACTCTGTCTCAGGGTAAGCCAGTTTGGTGTAGTGGTTAA
>NW_015271341.1:0-382 GCF_001447785.1 Gekko japonicus
TGCCTCGAAAACTCTACAGGGTTGCCATAGGCTGCCTGCAACTTGACAGCCCTTCCCACACATCCGCATGGGTCGGAGGAGGAAAGGCTTACTAACAGGGATCTCTGTCGTGGAGCCTCCGACCTCCAGTGGAGAGTGGCGCAGCTGGCTTAGCTATGGACTCTTCTTCGCTGATCTCAAACGCCCCAAGGAGTCACCCTTGGTGTTACTGCAGTTTGCGCGGCATCTCTTTTTCTCGTCTGTTGTGCCCCCATATATGGCCCAAAGCCCTGGAAGCACCGTCCATTGGCAACCTCACTGAGAGAGTCTCCTCCAGGGTGACTCAAAGCAACTGCCTCTGAGAAGAGCAGCCAAAGAACATCAGAGAACATAAGAGAAGCCA
>NW_015271342.1:0-382 GCF_001447785.1 Gekko japonicus
GCAGCTCCTCTTTGTTTAATACAGTGTAATAAAAAACTGAATCTTGCCCTGTTTCCAGGGCTGTTATATGTACATGTCAATAAGGTAGCATGTTTCATTTTACTCTTGTCATGTCAAATTGTATATGCCACTTTGGTGATTGAAACATATTGGGGAAATTATTTCTCATAGGCTTGTACGTATATGCTTATATGGGAGGTAATGCATGTAAATGAGGATGTGTTTTCACCGACAATACCACTCTAAGCTAAGACATGCCAAATAAGGGGAATAAAATACTTTGTGACATTGCTAAGCGTCAGAAAGGAAGAAGATAAATTACACTGTGTTGAACCTTAGAGAATAAATACTAGTCTTGATATAAGCAACAGTTTCTGTAAAA
>NW_015271343.1:0-383 GCF_001447785.1 Gekko japonicus
TACTTGCAATTTCTTGCTTTCGAACTATAAGCAGACTATATTTACATATGTAGGATGGAAACTTTATCAGGGGGGGGAAATATAGCATTGGAAAATGTTCCGGAAAATGTTCCACCCTGCATCACTGGTGCCATCCTACTTGTGTATTTGGAATCTCACACTATCGTGAGATCTCTAACATTGTGGAATAAAAATCACATGCTTCAGTGCAACTCTATATGCAGTGAAATCAGAAACTGCCACCGTGCACCTATGTCACAATGCAGCATGGGATCTGCAGCATTTGTAATGCAAAGCCATGTTTGAACCAAAAAGAGGTATGTTTTCCTTTCCTTTTATGTTCACTAAGACACTTGTGCCATGGAAACTCACTGGGAGACCTT
>NW_015271344.1:0-382 GCF_001447785.1 Gekko japonicus
CCTCCCACTGCAGCCATTTTGAGGCTGCACCCAGCATCCTGTGTCAGGATTTCAAAGGTGCACCACGGCTCTAAAAGCCTGGGGGCCTCTGGGCAACTGCAAGCGCAAGCGTCTAGTTTCAGAAGAAGAGGGACTTCATGGCCGAGGACAGCCTCTGCAGCACCCAGAGAGAAGCATGCAAGGCAAAGGTCCAGGATCGAAGCCATTCAGTTCAGCTGCGAATGCGCAAGGCGGCCCAAAATCAAAGTACCTCCGGTGCAAGATACTCCGGCGTGCCGCAGAAAGTCTTCATCGTCGCTCCGTCCTTGATCCCTTCTTTGCACAACCCGAAATCCGTTATCTTTATGTGCCCGTCTTTGTCCAGCATCAAGTTTTCCAACTT
>NW_015271345.1:0-382 GCF_001447785.1 Gekko japonicus
CAAGGCAAGAGATGTTCAGAGGTGGTGCTCCAAGTCCATTCTTCAAGCAGCCTTTTCCTTATAGTGCCCTCTCTAAGATCTATCCTATGCTTACATCTAAGTCACAGGCTTTTTCTGTAGTGGGTCCAGTCCTCAGGAACGGCTTAGTAGAGTGGGTGGAGAGAGTGCCTTCACTCCCTATGTTCAGAAAGGCACTTAAGACAGTTTTGTTCCAGAGCATATTTGATAGAAGATAAACTGTTTTGGCTGATCCTTAATCTTTTTAATTGGACTGTCATGTTTGTGTCTTTGCAGCTTGGTTTTGCACTGTTAGCTGCCTTGAATCTATCAAAATAAGGTATCTCAGGGGCCAACATACTTTCGAGACCGCCTCTCCCCATAT
>NW_015271346.1:0-382 GCF_001447785.1 Gekko japonicus
TAAAGCCTTCTGTAAATTTAGAGTGAACAGATGTGTTTTATCATATTTGGCATGAATAAATGTAGACTGACAGATTTTAGCATGCAAGCTTATCGTAATTTTTAACAGGTAGTGCTTTTTAAAAAGGCAGCTTTTTAAAAAGGCTGCAAGTGAGAACACCTGGCCCATCTATAAGACCAGCTGGGAATGACTGTCTTCCCTTTTTAAACAGGTAGTACTTTTAAACAAGCCAGTCTGCCAAGGGTGTCAGCCAAAGAGTGAATGCCAAAGGGCTCAGCCTGTAGCTTATGCCCTGGGATGCACTGGAAAAGAAAAAAGGAAAAGGAAAAAGAAAGATCCTGACACCCTCTTTCCTTCCATGGAGTCTGGAATGCCCCTTGGT
>NW_015271347.1:0-382 GCF_001447785.1 Gekko japonicus
CTGTTCTTTCCCATGCATAATCTTATACATGGTGGTGTTCTGGAAGAGGGTTAGCCCCTGCATTGATCCCTCTTCCCTTATTCTCATCCAGATTTCTCAGCTGCCCATGAAACTTGAATCCGAAGTGATGGAAAACGGGGAGAACTTCTCCGTCGGGGAGAGGCAGTTGCTCTGCATTGCCAGAGCCCTGCTGCGTCGCTGTAAGGTGAGCAGGAGAAAACCGTCAGGTCTGTCATTTGAAACTCTGTTTTTTCCCGAGCGATGGCTGCTCTGGAAACAGCAGGCTGGCTCCTACCCTCCAGTCCAGAGGAAAGTCAGTTTCTTTCTGCCTGCTTTCTTCACCTGCCCCCCTCCCCAATGTTTAAGAACATAAGGGAAGCCA
>NW_015271348.1:0-382 GCF_001447785.1 Gekko japonicus
GGCACCATGTTGGGGAACCCTGCTCTAAGTCAATTGCTGTCTTCTTGCAGACAACTGGATCGTGTTTTATGTCTATGCTGTCTTTTTTAACCATGTTCCAGGTCTGGATCCTGCAGGGCCCAAATATACCAGAGCCAGCAAGGAAGAGCGCCTGGATCCTGAAGATGCCCTTTTTGTGGAAGCCATTCACACCGACACGGACAGTAGGCCTCCCCTCCCATTACACGGAGAACCACAGAGCACGTTATGGACAGTCAGGCTGCTGCCGCTAGAAATAGCCCATTTCCTGTGGTGAATCATCTCCACCGGGGTGGGGAAGCGTAGGAGGGCTCAGGCCCGTATGTGGCAGCTTGTGGGATTTCACAGGCAGAATATAGCAAGG
>NW_015271349.1:0-382 GCF_001447785.1 Gekko japonicus
CCCCAGATCTCCAGGGATTCCCCAACCTAGAACTAGCACCAGACCCATTAGAGAGTTTCAAAAAAAACAAAGTGAGAGGGGAACCATTGCTACCCATATTGCTCAAAGACACTGTAAACAAAGCCCATCTTTCCATGAACAGATCGGTCCTTAAATCTTCTTGAAATGTCAGTTTAGATATGAGAGCCATTTCCCTCACTCTCATGATCTGATTATTAATATGGGCGACAACAGAGGTCTTCCAACCAGACCTGACACCTTGTCCTGCTGCAATGACAAGCGCATGATAAGTTCTCTGGGAGAGGCCGGGCACCACCATCAGGGTGACAGAATAGAGCAACCACAGGATCCCAGTAGAGAAGACTCTTGAGAGTCCCCTGGA
>NW_015271350.1:0-382 GCF_001447785.1 Gekko japonicus
TGAAAGCCCCTTGCTGGGATCACTATAAAATGTTTGCAATTTGGCAGCACTTATATACTTATGCCATTGGAGACATGCGGAGCTGATTTTTTATTCTCCTCGGGAGCTGGATGCAAAGGGTCCACAGGCCAGTGGTAGCCTGTGGGCTGTAGTTTGGAGGCCCCTGGTATACAGACTTAAGAGTAACCCTTCAGATCTCTCCCCCCCTTCCCACTAAGCATTCTTATGGATGCCGCCACGTGGGTGGAGTAATGTAGGATTGGTCACAGCCACATTGACCAGTGGCAAGTTCATCATGAGTGCAATGGGTTATTGTTCGTTCTTTTAATGACTGTACCCACCAAAGAAGCAACACCTTCCAGTGTGGTCACACCAGGTACAG
>NW_015271351.1:0-382 GCF_001447785.1 Gekko japonicus
TGCCCTCTGCTCTACATTTCTGAGTTTCAGCCTTGAGCCATTAAATCTTACATAAAGGAATATGTGGCTCCAGGACCCTCCCTTGACATGGGGAGGGTGTTGGGGGTTCCTATCATCAGAGTGCATCTCCTAAGCGAGGGGAAGGGTTTGGGTTCTTTCAGGTCCATCCCATTTCTTGTTTGGCAGCTATTTTGGATTCTAAAGACACATTAAGATCAGTGTTTGCCATTGCTCGGGGCTCTCTGCCAACACCTCCGTTTTTAGGTCTGGGTAGATGGGTGGAAGGCGTACTCCTAAATAAGATATAAGTGCACTCTGTTTATAAGTATTGGTTTGTCTCCTTCAGTACGATGAATTCTGAAATTGCTACTTGCTTGAAAAT
>NW_015271352.1:0-382 GCF_001447785.1 Gekko japonicus
CACCAAACTGGCTCTCTTCATGTATATCTTCATGTATTATGCTAGCGCTTGTTTCCTTACGGCCAGCAGCATCGATCGATGCATGGCGGTCCTCTTCCCATTCTTTCACCGATGCCACCATTCAAAGTCCTGCCCTGCAAGAATGTCCACTCTTCTCTGGGGTCTCTCTTGCCTGCTTTCCAGACTAACATTCTTTATACGGTTCTGCCATGAAAAGTTTACCATCGATATTGTTTCCTTCATCATTTTTTATTGTCTCATTGTCATCTCCAATATGATCCTGTTTGTGAAGATCTGCTGTAATGCATACATACGTCAGTGAGGAAAAATCCTAAAGGTGATTTTGATTACCATGGTTTTCTTCATTGTCACCATGTTTCCT
>NW_015271353.1:0-382 GCF_001447785.1 Gekko japonicus
GGGGGGGTGGGAGAATCCGTTCACTGGCAGCCTCTACATCCCATAATTTTGCAAAGGAAGGCCATTTGTCTTCCAAATGGCCTCTTTTCTCCCCTGTTCTGGCACAGCCGGACATTTTTTGTCTGCTTCATCATCGAGGAGCTGCTTCCCTGAACTTTTTGATCTGTTTTTCTTCAAAAGTACTCTCTTCCACTGCTTCCCAGCCAGCACACACACCCCAGTCTCTCTCCTCTTCCTGCCTAATGGCCCAGTTCAAAGGGGATTCGGTTTCCACAGGGGCAATTGCCCAGCAACTGTGATGACGGCTCCAGCCAAGCGCGAGAGGCCCATTGTGGCAGGGCTGAGTCAAGGTCTGTCATTCCTCACGTTTCATATTATGCCT
>NW_015271354.1:0-382 GCF_001447785.1 Gekko japonicus
AGGGGCAGGTATTAGGGGAGTAGGTACTCTGGTCCCAAATTATTTGAGGCACTTTGAATTGGGCTTGAACAGGCAATCAGTGCAGTAATAAGAAGAATGACATGATATGATCACTATCATTATCAGTCAACCATCTGGCCGATGCAATCTGAACTAACTGAAGCTTCTGAACTCTTTTCAAAGGCAGTCCTACAAAGAGCACATTGCAGTTGTCCAACCTGGATGTGATCAGAGAGTGGATAGCCCGTGGCCAAATCTAGCTTTTCTATGAGGAAAGGGTCATGGCTGGCATATGAAACAAAGCTGGTAAAAGGTACTATGTGCCATAGGTCCTTTCCAGACTAGACCTTACGTCCTGGTTCAACCCTGTTCCCAAACTTAC
>NW_015271355.1:0-382 GCF_001447785.1 Gekko japonicus
TTCCCCCCCCCCCGAAATGACCTCTGCGTTGGAGCTGGGACAGATGATGGACATGGAATTGTTTGAAAAACCTCGCCTTTATCAGCTGGATGAAAGTGCTTTCAGCTTTTGGCCCGGTCTCTACTCAGACGTAGAGGGCACTGTTGCATGGAGGAATTCCTTTCCTTTGGTCTGTACCTGGAGAGGTCGGTCAGTGTGCTGGCTTTGGACCAGAGTATGAGATCATCCATTCTGTGGTCTTCTCGCTGCTTGCTACACTTTTCAGCGCAGTGACAGGTTTTGCCTGGAGCCTCTATAATACCTTTGTCGTAGAGGAAAGACACGGCTTCAGTCAACGGACTCCTGGATTCTTTTCTACAGATGCTGTCAAGAAGTTCGTTGT
>NW_015271356.1:0-382 GCF_001447785.1 Gekko japonicus
TGGAGATGCCAGGGATTGAACCTTGGACATTCTGTATGTAAAGGGGGTGCTCTGAGCTATGATCCCTTCCCATTGGATCCAAACCCAGTTTCTTCCACAGATGTCAGTGTAACACCTAGGCTACACAGAACATCTGACACACAATGACATCTTCATGGCAAGTTTCATGCTTCTTCTCCCGCCTAGTGCAATTCTCTGTGGGAATTTTGGCCTGTAGGTTATGAATTTCACTACTCTCCCAAGTGGCTGCTATTGCCATGAAGTGGGAACACAGAAACTCACATTGTGATGGCCAGGATTCTTAGTGTCCCTGCACTGAACAATGGGGATGGGATATGAAAAATCCCACAGGAATGTCAAGCCACAGCCAAGTACAACATGT
>NW_015271357.1:0-382 GCF_001447785.1 Gekko japonicus
GGGGGCTTTTCTTAGGATCACACCAGAAGAATCTCAGTTTAAGGTAGCTTCATATGTTTTCCTGGATTTATTCTCCGTGGATAACAATGCTGAACATAAACAATGGGGCTCTACCCAGGAATACTCATAGGATACAACAGGATGCAGCTGAACATAAATGCCAATCACTATGCTAGGAAACATCTCCTTTGTTTATATGCCTCTAATGCAGAAGCTTTTACCGGTTTGTTTACTGGTAATGGCGTTGAGCTGATCTGAAGAGAACATGCCCCAGGACAGAGCAAGAGACAGAGAGAACCAACCTAGCTAAAGGCAAATCTAGTGAATCAAGGCTGGGATTAAATGTTTAGTTAATCATCAGAACATAGTTGAGAGAAACTTT
>NW_015271358.1:0-382 GCF_001447785.1 Gekko japonicus
AATCTCTTCTGAATGTCTTTTGGCAGGATCTTTTGGGCAAGAGACCAAGGACAAGAGCCCCATTTTCCTTGCTGCCACCAGCTTAAGAAAACAACAACCAATTAACTGATCAACATATAATTCTAGTGTTGAGCTGTGTCAATTACCAGAAAAACCCAAGGGCCTGGGGCAAGGAAAGTGCTGTGGAGAGGAATGTTTGGAATCTCCTTTGCCACTGTGCATGCCTCTGCATTCACAGCAGCAACGGAAAGAACACAGAAGATCTTCCCTGTGCAGATGCAACAGAAGAGGTTTTTATTTTCTCAGACACAATGGAGGAAAAATGAGTCAGAAGAGACACTCCTGGATTTGGCCTGAGGTCACCTGAATGCTCCTGTTTTTA
>NW_015271359.1:0-382 GCF_001447785.1 Gekko japonicus
AAGTTGTAGATTTCCATGGACAGAAATGCTTTTAAAAGATAGTTGTGATTATTGAGGACATAGGAGCCACATTCTTAAAAATTATACAGTGGCTTACAAATCTTAGGTTGTGGGCGCTTCTGCTTAAACCCATTTTCAGGCTGCAAACTGCCATGACTTCTACACTCAGCTTTTTGCAGTCAGAAGAACCTGCAGTCAGTTCTCTGCAATGAACCTGAAAGAAGAGCTACCTACACCCAGATCCCATTTTTGTTTTAAGCAGGGCATCTAATCTTAACTTACAAAGGGAAAAATTCAACCCCTCCCAGTGGCCAACCATCACCTTCTGCTAGAGACCTGTGCTGTACTACCATCTGACCAATGCTCCCTCTAAGATGCGGAG
>NW_015271360.1:0-382 GCF_001447785.1 Gekko japonicus
CTGATCAAAACTCTCTGTTACAAAAAACAAACAAACAAACCCTGGATCAATTAGAAGCCGGACCAAACTGGATCAAACTGCACATCTGACCATAGCCCAGGACTCCTTGACTGTTACTGTTAGTAAAGAGGACACATACACACCCTGAATCCCATCTCACTACTCATGGAGTAACTGAATTGATTTTCCATCTTCTTTAGAAACGTAACCTGGGTCTTAGTGTATGACAACATTATTACTATGTATAAAAATCTAAATATTTTGAAAATACTCTCCATTACTGGCCAGAGCTTCAGGGTAGTCTCAGGAACACAGAATAGAATGCACAGTTTCTGGCAATATGGATAATGGCTGAATTCTTGGTCTGACTGTTTATTACTGA
>NW_015271361.1:0-382 GCF_001447785.1 Gekko japonicus
AGAGTACAGCTGCAATCCTAGGCACATCTAATTTGTAGTAAATCCCAAATCAGTGCCATTTCCTCATGAGTAGTAAGGACAGCGCTGTAAACACTCCTGCCTTTCTGACATCATAATTTATGCTTGACCCTTGAAAGCTAATGCTAACTGACAGATTTTTTGCTTCCCCAAAAGGTTGAGACCTATTGCTTGGTGGCTTATCATGCTCCATGAGGCTTAGACCTAGGTAAGTGTGTACAGGATTGCAGTCCAATAAGTGCCTCATAAGAGAAAACCAGCCAACCTGGACTTCCACATACCCATTTGACTCAGCTGTTAAGCAGAAATAGAGCTGGGTGTCATGATCCGCATATTGAAGTGACTTTATGCCATCGCTGGTGAC
>NW_015271362.1:0-382 GCF_001447785.1 Gekko japonicus
CCCCCACTGCACTGAAAGCTGCTGGGTGACTTTGTGCCAATCACTCTTTCTCACCCTAGTCTACCTCACAGGTGTAATTGAGGATAAAATGGAGAAAAGGAGAACCATGGGCACTCTGATCTCCTTCAAGGACGGGTAATGGACAGTCTAAACTCCATCTCCCCTCCTGCACACTGCACCCATACAGACTGGTGGCATGGTAGGACTCTTATTTCCCTTTCCATAAATTCAGGGCCTTAAGAAGGCATGTAACAACCTAACCCAGCCTGGAGCACCAAGTACTGAAATGTAATAACATTAGTCTCTATTTTCCAGTACCTGTAGACTGCTCTACCCTGTTGAATCTGGTTTATTGAACGAATATAATTTTATTGTGGTTCAC
>NW_015271363.1:0-382 GCF_001447785.1 Gekko japonicus
TGCAGCCAATGCACCAGGCTGCCCCGTGTCACATGTTCGCAGGAACCGTTCAGAAAAACGACCCACTCAAACCACATACCTTGTTCCAGCCGCCTCGCCCCACGCAACCCTCTCTCTAAACTGGGGTATTATCCTCGCCGATCTCTCTCGAATCCTTTCCAACCCGACCGCATCCTTCCACACGCGAGCTAAGCACCTCTGTGGCTTCGGCTTCCCAAGCATCGGATGCAATGCTCCGGTTAGTGCGCAAGAAACGGGCGATGAGGAAAAGAGCTCGGGGCGGCAGCGCTGGAAAGCAACGGAGAGACCCTCCCGTGCACACCAGTTTCCAAAGCAGCGGCTTCTCTTCCCAGGCTGTTCATGACATCACCCGCTATATCGG
>NW_015271364.1:0-382 GCF_001447785.1 Gekko japonicus
CCACCTGTTCACCTGCCTCTATCCAGCACCTTGGGCACCACACTGACCTCCTAGCTGCCCCTCCCCTGTTGAATCTTCAGCCTGGACACTCTGTCTTTGGGTAGTGAGAAGCAAGCAACCCCCAGCTTGGCAGCAGTGATAGAAGAAATAATTTCCAAGTTGTGTGTCAAGGTGTCATGTTGTGCTGTGAAACAATTGCTTGTGTGGCCTGAGAAATCAATGGAGGGCGTCCAGAATGGCCGAATATGCCAGTCACTTCCAATGCGGAATTAGCAGCCCTCCGGGAACCTGCCTGCTGTGTCTCTGCTTTAACCCAGAGAAGAGTTACCCCCAGAACAGTAACCCATGCAGTGGTCTCCACCATTGTTCCCTCTAAGCTGAG
>NW_015271365.1:0-382 GCF_001447785.1 Gekko japonicus
GGCAGCTTGCAGGAAGGATCAAAGGGTTGCCACGCTCTGCCGCTGCTGAGCTGTTGCGTATCTCAGATCTCAGAATATTCGAAAAGTTAAAACAGCATATTGCATACTCTAGGAGAAAACTCCAGAATGGGAGCTGTGGGCGTGAAGCTTACCTCTCCTGTTGAAGATGATCATTCAGCTATGAACAAAGCCCCGGGAAAGCTTGTGGACTTCAAATAATGCCTTACTAGTGGAATACCTTTTGTCATATGAGCATGGAAAATTAAATATCTCGGCTGGTCTGGAATGACGCTGCTTCTCATGATGCGATTGCCACAAGGAAGCCAACAGAAACTGGCAGCGTGGAAGCTTCTTTAATTAGTAGATGCCTGTAGGCTGGAAT
>NW_015271366.1:0-382 GCF_001447785.1 Gekko japonicus
TGTATAATGTATGTTTTTCATTTGTTAGCTGCTTTAGTGGCCCTTATGAGGGCAGAAAGGCAAGGTATGAATATTTATAAAATAATAAATAAAATAAATATTCCACATGCCATTATTAATAGCTAGTTTTCTACTTCAAGACCCTTCCTTTCCCATTTCATATGCTAAGATCATGTCCACTTATACCATACATTTTAGCTGTTAGGGATGAGAATACAAAAGTCATTATTCTGGTATTTGCTCTAAAACACTGCGTGCAATTTTGTAAAAGCTGGCCAACTCATCTTTCTTTTAAGGCCCGAAAAGACAATAAAAGGCAGTGCAAACTGTGGGTCACTCAACATTTGTAAGACACCCACATTTTATGATTTTAAATATCCTT
>NW_015271367.1:0-382 GCF_001447785.1 Gekko japonicus
GGCAGCTTCAAGGAGGCTGCCTTCCATGGGGCAGCTCAGGGGTAGTGCCTGGCTGCCATACCAACCAAAGTTAAAGTGAAAGGCTCTTGCTTGGGTTGGAGGCAGAAGCCATGGCTCCCTGGGCTCGGAAGCAAGCAAGCAGCTCTCAGCCTTGGCAGGGGGCAGTCATGGGGCCGGGGGAGGAAATGCCTCGGGGAGGGGGAGGCAGTCAAATCCTTCCCACTGAGCCTGAGAAACCAGGCAGGGAAAGGCTGGGGAAGAGAAAGAGGAGGAGGAATAGGAAGCATGATCCAAACTCTGGATGTTGGGTGAAAAAGTACTGGGTCCACACGTGTTGGTAAGTGAAACAGCTCATCATTTATTTCAGCTCAGGAAAACAAGA
>NW_015271368.1:0-382 GCF_001447785.1 Gekko japonicus
TTATCCTTTTGACCTTAAAGATGGTGATTGGAAAAACAGAGATCCCTCTTCTGGATCTGGACTCTGCTGGACTAGGTCGCGGGCGCATTAATATAATGCTTAACTAATTAATGTGGGTGAGGGGAGGCACTGTGGAGGGTGAAATAATTGTTTGTAAAGCAGTAGTTATGGCAGAGATTGTTCCAGCTAGCAAAGGGAATTTTCCGTCAGGTATGGCCGGTAACAAGAAGATAAATGTCTCTTGAAGGTCAACAGCATTGAGTAGACAATGTTCCCTAAAGCGTATACTGATGGCCATGTTGATAAAAAGAATAATGCAGTCATGTTGCTTGCACAGCCTAGTTTACATCAGGACAGTTCTGCATTTGCAGGGATTGGTTTG
>NW_015271369.1:0-382 GCF_001447785.1 Gekko japonicus
CCCCCCCATCTGCCTTATCACCAAAACAGCCACACTCACAGCTGCCTCAGCGCTTGAAAAGGCACCGGGGGAAACGAGGGCACCATGCTGCTGACTGAGACGTCATGGCATTTGTAAATAACTTTTAAATGATGGCGGCGTCTTCACAGCAGCCAGGCAGACGCCGTCAAGTCTAGTTTGGCCCTAGGAGTATGAGTGTCTGTGAACATGTATCCAGATCTGGCCCCAGGTAATGTAATTCTGTGTACACAGCAGTGCAAAAACAAGCTCAATATTAGGAGCAAGAACGAGGCGACAGCTACACGAAATTAAAAAATCTAAATGGAAATCGAAAAGAGCTGCTAGGTCTAGTGAGTCTGAATAAAAGGAGATGTTGGTCTTG
>NW_015271370.1:0-382 GCF_001447785.1 Gekko japonicus
AAATACAATCTCTTCTCTTCTTCTTCTTAAAGACCCATAAACGGCAAGTAGGAAGAAGTTACAAGGAAGCCTGAAGAACCCAAACTGTGTTGCCTTTTTTCTACCCGTCCTTCCTCTCTCGCTTCTCCCTTTGCAGGATCCATGCCGTACCAGGCTGTGGTCCACCCCGAGCCCCCTGACGGGGGCTGGGGGTGGATGGTGGTGTTGGCAGCCTTCATCCAGTCGGCCCTGGTCTTTGGGGTGATCCGCTCCTTCGGGGTCTTCTTCGTGGAGTTCGTGGAGTACTTTGACGAGCTGTCCAGGCGCATCTCCTGGATCACGTCCATCGGAATAGCGGTGCAGCAGTTTGTCAGTGAGTGGGGAGGGGGCCGTGCGTTCATTC
>NW_015271371.1:0-382 GCF_001447785.1 Gekko japonicus
AAAACCATTAACCCTCAGTCTTAGATGGCTTTCTGCATGTGGTCAGCTTCCTCCAAGGGGCAAGGTTATGGGCCAGGTGAGATGGAAAAATCGTCGCTGTCCTCAGCCATAAGCCTGATGGATGTAACCTAAAAGGCCTTCCAAAAATACTAAATGTACAGGTACAAACCTGCATCCTTAGCTGTCTCTTAATTATAATGCAACATCAAGAATGTGTCTAAAGATGTTTTGGGCTTCCCCAAAATGTCTGTGCTCAAACTTTAATGACTATGGCATTCTACAGAGATGGAGCCAGGCTTGTGAAGGCCCTGCTCAGTATCCTAAAAAGTGTAATATCTTTTAGTAAAGGGAATGTGAAACAGAGCTTTCATTGCAGATCTTA
>NW_015271372.1:0-382 GCF_001447785.1 Gekko japonicus
ACTGGTGAAAAGAAAAGAAAAGAAAAAACAAAACAAGACCCCTCTAATTGGCTGACAGCCTGACTTCTCAGCCTCATCCTCCTCAGAAGTGATGGTACGACCTAAAAAAGAGAATTTAGCTTGCCCAGGACTATTTTTGCTGCAGTTCTAATACAAATTGGATCTCCCAAATACCTGGTGAGTTTTTAAAAATGCTAAAAGGAAACTTTGTACATGTATCATACAGCGAAGAGAGAGGATCCGATTCTCCATTGTGCAGTTTATTGCTAAAGCCGGTGCCTTAATTTGTTCCTTTCATTCACAGTAAATAAAATGATTGTGTATATGGAGAAGGATGGGAGGGAAGAAGACGTGCTGCTCTTGTCAGATCTTGGAAGCTAAG
>NW_015271373.1:0-382 GCF_001447785.1 Gekko japonicus
GAGACCCTGGAGAGCTGCTGCCCGCCTGAATCGACAATACTCACTTTGATGGACCACTGTTCTGGTCCACTGTAAGGCAGCTTCTTATATCTTCATATATGAGAGATGTGATGCAACCTGAGTTGGCCCGATCCAGCCTATGTTTGGCTTGGGAATAAGCCCCACTGAACTCAACGAGGCTGTTCTTTCAAGTAAGTCTGCCTAGCACCCCGCTTCTTCAACAAACTGGTTCTGTTGTATATTTGCTCAGATGTAGGTCCCTCTCCAGGAAGGGGACTTGGGACCGCAGCTTGCTTCTGAACAAGACTGACCAGCGACGCCTTTTCAGTAGGAAACCCCATCAGTGCAGTGGGACTAGATTCTAAATAAGCATGCATGAGCT
>NW_015271374.1:0-382 GCF_001447785.1 Gekko japonicus
GGAATCCCAGCTGTTGTAATTGGTTTCTTTGGCACATCACTGTGCCCTGGGACTTCATTTGGGGCAGACTCTTTTCAGACTTCTGGGCTGACATCTTTGGTCATGATGAGTCGCTTGCATGCTGGCCACGTGTGAATTCAGTACAACCCTTTCTCCCCGGTTTAGATGCTTTCACAAATGATGCCGTGCCCCGACAAGACGGGCCTCTTCTGCCTCCCCTCTTTTGTTGTTTTTAACATAATAGATCTTGGGCAGGGGAGGCGAGGCAAGGCACTTAAACCAGGGGGCCGGCATGATCCATCTTCAAAGTGACAATACTCTAATGATGTATTACTAATGCATCACCAAAGTGCTTTCGTGCAGGAGATGTATAACGGATCGG
>NW_015271375.1:0-383 GCF_001447785.1 Gekko japonicus
AGAGCAAATGCTAGATGCAGATCGGGCCACCGGCTGCTAGCGCTGGTGCAGCCAGGCTTGGAGATCTGACAGGGTGGAGGCGAAGGTTAGCAGAAATTGAGTGCCCAGTGGGAGAAATTACCAATGAGAAGGGGCGCCATTAAAGTAGACGAGTGATTTTGTCAGCTCACACAAAGAGTGTCTAGAACAAATTTAGAGTCCAGTGGCACCTTTGAGACCAACAAAGGTTTATTCGGGGTATTCAGCTTTCATGTGCAGGCACACTTTTTCAAATACATTGGAATAGAAAGATCTGTATTTGAAATATATTTCAATGTATTTGAAAAAGTGAGCATGCACACAAATGCTCATACCTTGAAAAAGTGCAGAAACGGGCAACTAGA
>NW_015271376.1:0-382 GCF_001447785.1 Gekko japonicus
GTGGGTGTCATGGTGCGAAGGACCCCAGATGCCTTGACAGAGCATGTCAGAAAGCAAATAAGGAGCTGAGGAAGGCAGTGGCTGGTGACCTGGGTCAATTTTTACCTCACCCCAGGATATGGGCTGGATTGGCTGATCTGTACGGGGTGATGGGGGATTTTTGTCTGAGATGGGCAATGATATCTTCCTGGATGATTTGCAGCAAGGCCTGTGGGGGGCTCTGGGCTTCCCTGTGAGCACAGGGTCCTAAGCAGAGCCTTGGTCCTGGTGGTGATAGGGGGAAGTGGATTCGGTGAGCATCATATGTCCTCTCCCTATTGGGGGGTCAAGGCATCCATCTGACTCAGCCTTCAGATTTTGCAGCCCAAGGCAGGGATGGAGG
>NW_015271377.1:0-382 GCF_001447785.1 Gekko japonicus
GACTTATCACCGTTCTGCACAACCTGCAACATGGAGATGTTCCACCAGGCCTGCGGTTGTGGCGGCAAGTGTCTAATGACATTGGCCTCCCCTGCTCTGCCTAGCATCATCTACTCGTTGGTTGCAGTTGGCCCACTTGCTCAGGCTTTGGATTGAATTGAGGACCCATACAGATAGTCAGTTCAGGGATTTATGAATTGTCCAGTCATCATCTTGTTGTTGTAGGGGTTGTTGTCTTATGTGTTAATGGTTTAAATTATTGAATAATAATTGCTTATAATTACTGTTGTGATCCACCCTGAGCCCTAGTGTGCAGGGGCAGGCGGACTAGAATTTCAAACAAATACATAAATAAAAAATACATAGCTGTACAGTCTTTGGT
>NW_015271378.1:0-382 GCF_001447785.1 Gekko japonicus
CCCCTCCAGTCCAACACTCTGTGGGTACATGAGTTCAGGGGGAACTATGTTATTTGCATTGTGCCAACAGAGCAAGGGAGAATGTAGGACCCCCTAAACCTGAGCAGGGGTCCCTATCAGCATCAGGCCCCTGTGGTGCCTCTAAATGGAGTTACCACCAGGTACTTGCAGATGTAGTATAGCTGCTAGTCCCCATGGTGACCTTGTGTGACTTGTAATGTGTCGCATTGCCCTCTAACAAACAGCAGAGCATGGGGCTGTGTGGGCATCACTGCAGCAGGGCACATTCCCATTTACTTCAAGTTGTCTGCGTCATTACTGTCATAAACCTGCCCTGGGTGTGCATG
The DNA here is from genome assembly GCF_001447785.1 of Gekko japonicus. Classification (NCBI taxonomy): domain Eukaryota; kingdom Metazoa; phylum Chordata; class Lepidosauria; order Squamata; family Gekkonidae; genus Gekko; species Gekko japonicus. The sequence continues at coordinate 348 of NW_015271378.1, forward strand.
TTTGCATGCATGTAAGCAGGGGTCATTTCGTAGAA
>NW_015271379.1:0-382 GCF_001447785.1 Gekko japonicus
GTGCATTCTTGCCCAAAAATAGCCCTGGGCACGGGAGAAAAAAGGTCCTGTCTCTTGAACAGAGGCTCGATGTGTGGAAACGGGCAGCTGAAACCTTGGCAGATTTCATGGAGGTCGGCAACATCGCTTGGTAAATAACATCCCGTTAAGCCTCGGTTTGAATGAAAGGGCATTTTTCTCCAGGACTGCTGGCAGCCCTGGTATGGACTGACTAGGTAGCTCAGTCAGTCTGTGATGTTTCATTCTCAGTGTTTCACCCCTGAAACAATTTGGGGGGACAAGTGCAAACGACGCCGACTGTTCTTAAATGAAAACAAAAAGTTGTCTCAACGAGTAACATCTTTTAATGTTGATAGAGAATAACAGACAGATTGTCGTTGCT
>NW_015271380.1:0-382 GCF_001447785.1 Gekko japonicus
TTTGGTGTGAAAATCCCCACTAATATGTACGAATCTCAAATCCTTATACATTGGATATGGGGGAAAAAGACTAAGGATGGAATTGAGGCTTCCTTTCATTCCACCCCAATGTCCATGTTAAGAAATTTGGAAGCCCCGAAGTACATGTACAGGACAGTCTGTAATGGTGCTTTTGTTGCTTACCTTATTAGTGTATGTTAAACTGAAATATTCTCTTATTTTTACAGCAGGAGATAGAAGTTACTTTTGGATCTCTGTCACTGAGGAATCCAGGCCCAGGTACACTGCTGAAAGTTGTGTGTACTTGACATTTGTGGTGGCAAAATACAAATGAACTGGTACAGATGTAGCCATGTTACTCTATTGGAAGCACAAGGCAACC
>NW_015271381.1:0-382 GCF_001447785.1 Gekko japonicus
GTGTTTTATTAGGAGCAATCCAAGGGTACATAACCGTGTGAAAGCTTGGCAGTTTGCCAAAAGCATTTTAAAGCACTCTAAACTTCTCACTTGAATTCTCATTGAGGAATCTGCCCATTATTCCCATCCCATGCATGAGGTCAGAGTTTTCTCCAGTGTAAATTTCCCCATACGTGTTTCCAGTTAGCAGAGGAGACTCTGCTCCACTTACCTGTGGAAACGGTGACCCTTCGTGCCCAACAATTAGACTCTTAACATAGGCATCTTTTTGTTCCTCTCCTGTTTGCTATCAAACTGATCAGGATAGCAAGGAAACACCCTCAGTTTTACCCAGTCCAGCCTTGTGAGTTTCATCAAGCAAAGGAAGGATAGTGAGACTGAC